>NC_137009.1:25668518-25830541 GCF_032717465.1 Coenobita brevimanus
TCAGTCAGCCTTTCCTGAAGGTGCTTAACACAGCTGGTGGTGTCTGCAGGCAGCTCTTCAGCAGGTGGTCTTCGCTTTAACAAGTCAACAGGCAAGCGTAACCCATGACAAAACATCAGTTTTGTAGGCATGTAACCAGTAGACTCATGGGATGCAGACCGATATGCCATCAGCAACGCAGGTAGTTTCTGGTCCCATTCTGTTTGTCCCTCTATACAGTACTTGGCCAGTTCTTGTCTAGGGTCGAGTTTAATTTCTCCACCATCCCATCTGACTGTGGCCTTAGTGGGGTCGTCCTAGTCTTCTTGATCCCCAATACTTGCAGCACTCACGAACACAGCATTCTCGAAGTTTCTACCCTGCTCTGAATGTAGCTCTTGTGGCATCCCAAAACAATAGAAAAACTGGTCAACCAACACCTGAGCAACAGTCACAGCCTCTTGATCAGGGATGGCATAGACTTGTGGGCATTTGTGAAGTATTCCATGGCAACACATATATACCTATTTCCTCTTTCAGAGAGTGGCAGAGGTCCAACAATGTCCACTGCGACTCTTTCCATCGGTGCATCTACTTGGTGCAGCTGAAGAGGGGCGCAACCACGTTTCTTGGGTCCCTTCTTGGCACAGCGTACATCACAGGCCCGACACCACTCTTCAACATCTTGACGCATGCCAATCCAGCAGAACCCCTGTCGCAACTGGCTTAGAGTTTTCTTCACTCCCAAGTGCTTATTAGTGATCTGGTTATGAGACTCATCCAAGATCTTAGACCTCATTTTCTTCAGAATCATCAGTTGCCAATACTTGCTGAGGCCATCCGGTGTCTCCCACTGATGCTCCAGTAGCCCGTTCTTCAAACGAAGCGGGTCCAACAGACTCCAGTAGCTCTTGATCACAGGGCTTAACCTGGAAACTTCTTTTCAAGATGGTCACACTGTACTCCACTGCAGCCACTCTATCACTGGTTGTAAATCTGCATCCTCCATCTGTGTCCTCTCTTCTACTGACATCTCATACTTCTGCTCAAGCTTGCCGTCTGTTTACTCCTTAAGCTGTTGCTGTTCTTCTTTCATTTCCCTCATGAAAGCATCTAGCTGTCCTTGCATCCTCAGTTGTAAATCCATCTGTTGCACCTGTGATGCCTCTTGAAGTTGTTCATCTCGTTATTTTTGTTCTTCACGTTGTGCCTCTAGTTGTTCACTCTGTGGCTTCAATTGTACACTTTGTTTCTGTATTAGTACTTTGAGTTCTCTCTGTCCTTCGTTCTGTGCCTGTAATTTTTCTTTGAGTTCCTTAGTTTGTGTCTGTAATTGTTCTTTGAGTTCTTTAGTTTGTGCCTGTAACAGTTCTCTCTGTCCTTCCTTCTGAGCCTGTATTTGGCCTTGTAATAGCTTCATAATTGCTGCCAATGACACCTCGTCCTCCTGCCCAGCTTGGGATCTCGTCTCCACACCCGCGTGCTCCAAGTTGAAGATTTGACTCACTACAGCCTTTAATAATCCCACTCCTGACACGAGTGTTGCGTCCTCATCCCATACTGCCACAGGCTCCTACAACAGTAGTACAGTATGGGGAGGACGTTGCCTAGTGAATTGTTCTTCCCATGGTCAACATTTAGATGTCCAGTACACAAGATCAGCCGCGGCATTGTAAATAAATATTGGCTTCTCATGTTCACTGTCTTTACTTTCCACATTAATACACTGAATGCTTTCCAACTTCACTTCATTATTCTCACAAGCACTGGAGCTATAGAGACTTTACAAACCACGATTACACTTCACTGTTGCCAACAACAATTCACTATTTTCACATGTACCGAAGATAATCATCAATAATTGCAATAATATTACAATTAATGCTTCCCAGCAACACATCACTATTTTCACAAGTACCATTGATATATAAACTTCAATGCACTGACACTGCACTATACTCAAGCTGAACTGAAAACCAACTAATCATGCTCTAGTCTCCTCCCCATCCTTATATAAGCTTGCATTGTTGTAGAATCATGTACATTTCTCCACAGTTCTGCTGTGTTCCAAAGAGAGAGCACAGTTACCAACTCAGAGACAACCAAAACATCCAAGAGTTTTCTTACATTCCATAACACTTTAAATTATTTGCCATACAAACTTAATTTCAGTTACATAATTTAACAAACAATCACATACAGGTAAATATAACATTATAAAGAAAATGAGCACAAAAATTAATGTACAAATTACGAAATAACTATGCTCACATACAGCAGGAAAACTGGCAATGCTGACTCGTACCGGAGCAGGATACCGTAAATGTCTGCAATCAGCAAGAAGCTTCGAGACTACCTAACTACCAAATCCCGCTTCTTAACAATATATATATATATATATATATATATATATATATATATATATATATATATATATATATAATTTCCTGTGGCACCCCACGGGATGCATAGGGCCTCGATGAACTCTCTCCACCAATATGTCTCTTGCCATCTCCCTCAGATCCCACCAACACTTCTCTCCTGCTTCTCTTTTCATTGTCCTCAACCAGGTTTCCCTCGGTCTACCACTGCCTCTCCTTCCTCTAGCAGTCCACTCTAGCACATCCTGTATTAAACTGCCTTCTTTTCTATGTATGTGCCCCAGCCATTTCCAACGAGACAGTCTTACACATTCATCAACTGGTTCCATTCTTGTAATATCCTTTACTCTTTCATTTGTAACTCTGTCTTGCCACTTTACCCCAAGAATCCTTCTCAGTATTTTATTCTCAAATCCTAATACTTTCTGATCTCTTGCAATTGTAATGTACCGTGACTCATGCCGATAAATTTATATTGGTCTAACCATGGACTTATAAATTTTTACTGTTGTATGTACCGATAGCATATTATTATTCCAAACAGATTTCAACATTTCAACAGCTCGCCAAGCCTGTCTAATCCTCTCCTCAGTTTCATTGTTTCATGATCCATTAGATGATACAATCGTTCCCAGACATTTAAAATTTTCTACATTCTTCACCGTACTATGCCCAATTACACAATCAATTAGTTTCTCCACCTTCATATTAATAATTTCAGTCTTTCCACAAATTATTACCAATCCAACTTTTTCTCTTTCCTCCTCCAGACAATGAAGCACCCTCCGCATGTCGTAAATACTTCCGCAAATCAGAACAATATCATCAGCATAGTTCAAATCCATTAGCCTCTTATTTTCTTTCCAGTTAATTCCTCCACCTGTTCTCCTTACAACCTTTCTAATAATCCATAACCAAAACAAACAGCGAAAGAACTCCTCCTTGAATCACTCCTGACAACTTCAAATGGATCACTCAAAGAACCACCCACCATTACCTTGCAAAAAGTACCTTCATGCAGGCTTCTAATAATATTTACAATCTTTTCTGGTATACCATAGAATCTCATAATATTCAACATAGCTCCACGTGAAACACTATCAAACGCCTTTTCATAATCCACAAAACACATACTAAGTGGCATTTTCATCTCATTAGCTTGTTGCATTAGATCCCTTACAATAAAAATCTGATCATTACAACCTCGATCCTTTCTAAATCCCGCTTGTTCTTCTCTTAAAATTTTGTCAATTATTGGCTCTATTCTGTTCAATCAGATTTTAGAAAAGACTGTTGCAACTACAGGTGTCAAAGTTATCCCCCTCCAATTTCCACACACACTTAAATCTCCCTTTTTTGGTATTTTTATAATCACTCCATTTTTCCACTCTTCTGGAATTCCACCATTATCCCACGCCACATTACAAAAAAGTTTCAAAAGCACATTCATCAACTCATCATTTTCCTCCTTAAACATTTCAGGAATTATTTCATCCTCTCTGGGGCCTTAAAATTCTTCAAGTCCTTTATAGATTTTGCTATCTCTTCCAAGGTTATATACCCTGTTTCTATCTGCAACTCTCTCTCGACTGGCAAAATGCCCTCTTCAGCTGGGATTGGTCTATTTAGAACAGATTCAAAATGCTCTTTCCACCTTCCTTTTATATCCAAATCTAAGTCAACAACGTACCATTTCTATCTCGTACAGGTATTTCTTCCCTTCTCTTTTCAGTCCCAGTTAATTCCTTAATGGCCTGATACGCTGCTCTTATGCTCTGACCGTCATTTTTACTTAATTTGTCTCTGTTGCCTTTTCATCATATAGCCTCCTCTTATCACGTGTAACAAGTCTTTTTACTTCAGAATGTAAACTCCAGTACAGTGCTCAAGGTACTGCAACTACCTGGCCATCAGTATGTTATTCTTCACTTCTTAACTTCGCCTCTTTCCATTTCTGAATTGCATTCCGTGTTTTATCTAACATCCATTTATTTTCCTTCTCACTTTTCCCTTTTTCTTAAGAGTAACCTTAGCACTCTCATGCAAAACCTCTTTTACCTCCCTCCTCATTTGATTGATATCACTGTCTTCAGATTCCGTCAGAGTCTGCAGGAGTAGAAACCTGTTCCTACATTCCCACCGAAACTTTTCCTTCGTGTTCTTATCATTTCTTAGCTCATCAAAATCATATTTATTACTTCCTTTACCAGTGACGTTTCTCTTAAGTTTTATTTTAATCTTTGACACAAGTTCGTGATTACTACATATATCTGCCCCCCTCCTTATGCAAACATCTTGCAAATAACTCCTATGCCTTCTGCTAATTGCAATGTGGTCAGTCTGGTCACAGTATTCACCATATGATGAAATCCATGTAGTTTTATGTATTTTTCTATGCTCAAAGATAGTTCCACCAATCGTAAGGTCATTTGCCAAACAAAAGCTTCTAAATCACACGCCATTTTCGTGTCTTATACCAACACCCTCCTTACAAATACAATCTTCAAAGCCATCCCTACTACTACCAACAATCGCAGTAATATCACCAATGCAAACTAACACATCATGCCTAGGTGTGTGTGTGTGTGTGTGTGTACCGTATATATATATATATATATATATATATATATATATATATATACACATATCATTTCCTGTGGCACCCCACGGGATGCATAGGGCCTCGATGAACTCTCTCCACCAATACTTGCCATCTCCCTCAGATCCCATCAACACTTCTCTCCTGCTTCTCTTTTCATTGTCCTCAACCAGGTTTCCCTCGGTCTACCACTGCCTCTCCTTCCTCTAGTAGTCCACTCTAGCACATCCTGTATTAAACTGCCTTCTTTTCTATGTATGTGCCCCAGCCATTTCCAACGAGACAGTCTTACACATTCATCAACTAGTTCCACTCTTGTAATATCCCTTACTCTTTCATTTGTAACTCTGTCTTGCCACTTTACCCCAAGAATCCTTCTCAGTATTTTATTCTCAAATCCTAATACTTTCTGATCTTTTGCAATTGTAATGTACCGTGACTCATGCCGATAAATTTATATTGGTCTAACCATGGACTTATAAATTTTTACTGTTGTATGTACCGATAGCATATTATTATTCCAAACAGATTTCAACATTTCAACAGCTCGCCAAGCCTGTCTAATCCTCTCCTCAGTTTCATTGTTTCATGATCCATTAGATGATACAATCGTTCCCAGACATTTAAAATTTTCTACATTCTTCACCGTACTATGCCCAATTACACAATCAATTAGGTTCTCCACCTTCATATTAATAATTTCAGTCTTTCCACAATTTATTACCAATCCAAATTTTTCTTCTTCCTCCACCAGACAATCAAGCACCCTCTACATCTCGTTAATACTTCCACAAAAATGTACAATATCATCAGCATAGTTCAAATCAATCAACCTCTTATTTTCATTCCAGTTAATTCCTGCACCTGTTCTCCTTACAACCTTTCTCATAGCATAATCCATAACCAAAACAAACAGCAAAGGCGAAAGAACTCCTCCTTGAATCACTCCTGACCTAACTTCAAATGGATCACTCAAAGAACTACCCACCATTACCTTACAAAATGTACCTTCATGCCTGTTTCTAATAATATATATATATATATATATATATATATATATATATATATATATATATATATATATATATATATATATATTACCTGGCAGGCCAGCAGCAGGAAGTATTGCTACATTGATCATGGGATAAGACAAGGAGGGGTTCTTCCACCTTTTCTCTTTAATTTTTATAATACTGACACAATAAATGAAGTCTCAACATGTCAATTGGGATGTAACATTGGCATATTCAAGTTAAATATCTTAGCATATGGAAAAGTTTTAGTACTTCTGGCTGGGTCAGTGACAGACTTGGAGACCTTGTATGATTTACTGTGTTCCATATTGGAGGATCTTAGTTTGATATCAACGAAAGCAAGAAAAATTAATTCATTTAAATCAAAAGTCGTTTATTAGTGAATTCCTGAAGCTAAAGAATGATGACATAGAAATGGTACACTGTTATAAAGTATCAAGGATATATTTTATGTACTTTTAATGGTATGGCATATAGACATTATAATTTTTATGTTTTTTTTATTCCCTTTTTAGATATGTTATGCATTAAAATGTTGATACTTTTGTATTTTTGTTTAATTCATACTGCCTTCCAAGTTACGGCCTTCCATTGTGGACTTGTAACCTAAGTTTTAAAACATATATTTTTAAATGCTTTGCAGTGGCATTCGATAAAATTTTGAAAGAATGAGTGGTGTTCCCATGTATGCTAGTACCCATATTAACCCTCTCGTGCATCATAAGTTTTCATTAAGTTTTGCTTCCTTGCTCAAAACCAAAACCTCACTCAGGTTGTCTCCACTCGCATGGCAAGGAAAAAATCTATGACCCAATTTACCCTCAGAAAGTGCTTATACTGTTATAAATCGCTTCCCTTCATCTTCGTTGATGTTTATACTATCAAATAAGAAAAAAAGAACACATAAAACAGATGAATAAATATACAGAAATGAAGCCAGAATAAACCTTATTTAAGTGAAAACTAGCTTCTCATAACTTACCAACATCAGCGTGAAAAAATTTTCTCTTTACACGCAGTTGCAAAGGACATGTCCATATGCAGAACTTCATGATCTTTCATGTGTGAATGTTTCAAGTTGATACGTGTAACAGTTTTAGAGTAAATCGAAAAAAACTACAAAAATCACCTAAAAAAATCTGATTTGTTTATTATTTCGTATGTTGTTAGTGACACTGTAACAAACATGTATGTTAATTCTATCCAGTTTTGTAGCCAAAAGGTTAAGGAAACCCATGATATAATTCACAGTGTTATAACCTTTATTGTTATGGAGAAAATTAATTTTGAAAAGTTACGATGGATTGCGTGAGGTGACAGCACCTACACTTTGGCCCGTAGGCTGAGTTTGTTCATCTCTCATAACTTTCCCCAATTATTTTCACACATAGGTTACTTTGCTTTACAAAAGGATGCACAAGAAAACATCAGCTTGATCAAGCTTTCTTCAGATTTTTTTATGCGACCTATGCTTTACAAGTATAATAACTGAGAGAGTAGCAATGAAATCCACCATATTTTCCCTATGAGAAACAAATAGTAAACACACAATTTTACCTTGCAATACAATAGTATAAAAACTAGACAAATAAGCTGGTTACTCACGTCCTTTAGCAGTGTTGTAGTGTTTCTTGAGAGAAGATGGAGTTGCAGAGAGGAGGAAAGGTACGATCACAGCCTGTGTGTGTGTGTGTGTGTGTGTGTGTGTGTGTGTGTGTGGAATGATGGCAGTGGTGTCAGTTGTCATAGGAGTGATGGCAGTGGTGTCAGTTGTCATAGGAGTGATGGCAGTGGTGTCAGTTGTCATAGGAGTGATGGCAGTGGTGTCAGTTGTCATTGGAGTGATGGCAATGGTGTCAGTTGTCATTGGATTGATGGCAGTGGTGTCAGTTGTCATAGAAGCGATGGCAGTGGTGTCAGTTGTCATAGGAGTGATGGTAGCGGTGTCAGTTGTCATAGGAGTGATGCTAGTGGTGTCAGTTGTCATAGGAGTGATGGAAGTGGTGTCAGTTGTCATAGGAGTGACGTCAGTGGTGTCAGTTGTCATAGGAGTGATGGCAGTGGTGTCAGTTGTCATAGGAGTGATGACAGTGGTGTCAGTTGTCATGTACTCTTTCTCTGATAAGCCCTTGTGAGACATTATAGGTTTAGCGTAAAATAGGAGGGGAATGGTAACAATCAGTCTGTAACTTGCAATACTTTGGTGATAGAAACTCCGTGTACAAACAGCTAGATAAGGAGTTTATTACAAGCTCACAGTAAAATAGTCTACCCGACCAGGCTGCCTGATATCAGCTGATGCAATAACGCCGTCTTCAGGCGTGGGAAAGCATGCTGACCTAGCAAATTTAGTGGGGGCATGTATGCATTGGGGGGGGACATATATACATCGGGGGTAGACATATTGTGGAGGGGGTACACTACTACCCCGGGTAGCTGAGACGGTGTCTCCTGACACCAGGAGTTAAATGGTGGGTGAATATAGTAGTAAGGCAGGACCGGGGAGGTTCGTACAAGGGATAAGTATGATACAGGGGCAGTAGGGGAGACATGGCCATGTTGAGGGGAGGGAATTAGAAGGATATATACACATAAGATATACAAGGAATAATAGGTACAAATCCAGTAAGGGTCGAAGGGATATATAAACATAATGGGAAGTACACAATAATAGTTTGATACATGAGAAACAAGGAGTAGATATGAGAGTTCTATTGTTGTTCTTCCTTCATTTTTTTTTTTTGTATTTTCTGTAGGATACACTGTCACTCAGTAATGCATGAAAGAAATACCATCATTTTCTAGTAGGCAGAGTGCTGTTCACAGTGTGGTTAAATGTTAGATGGCAATGGTAGTCACGGAATGCGAGGGCACTAAGTACAGGGAGTTTCTACGTCGTGTGTAGGGCGTACTATGCCTGTAGCGACTCTGATTTCCTGGAGTCGACGTTCCATTTTTCTGACACAACAATGCACTGCACAGATGATGAGTAGAAAACCTATGAAAGCGATAACCACAGGGGGAAACACAACTGTTGGATGAACCCATGAACGGCTGAAGGCCAGAGAAAATTGATCCATAATGAAATCACTGTCATTAAGGAAGGTGAGCATGCGCAAGTGAGGGGAGGTGATGGTAATGTTGGCAGAAGGTAGGGTTGAAGGCATGTCGATTGGTTGAAAGATGTCATAGGAGTGTTTACTAACAGCTTGGTGATAGCGAGTGGCGTAAGTGATGACGGACTCTGATTTGACGGTACAACAGGCAGGTGCTTTATAGAGACCACTAACGGGGATGGAGCGAACGGAAGAACCAGGACACATGATTGTGACAGAGATGGGAACAGCAAAGAAGAAATACTGGACATGGTTGAGGTGAGCATGGTGGACCAGGAGGTCAGGAGCTGGGACAAAAGAACAGGCCGAGTAGATGGAATGGTTGCGAACTAAAGCAGACTCACAGGGTGTGGCACTGCTAGGGAAGATAGCGAAAAGGTGGGCAGCACAGAGACGAGAAGTCGGAATAAGGGAGGAACATTGCTGGAGGTCTGTGGAAGAAAGGAAGGCAACGGAAAGATGATCATGGGAGAGGAGGAAATATTCTGAAGGAACAGATACCTGTAACAAGGAGTTGTTGAGGTGGAAAGGGAAGGGAATGCTGTGGAAAAGGTTAAAGGTTATGGCAGAACGGAGAGGAATATGGACGACGACGTATGTAGTGAGAAGAGTGGCTTCGAGAACAGGATAATAATATTCAAGGGAAGAGTAAGGGAGGACTGGGGAGAGACCGAAGGTGGAGTGAGCCCATTCCAGGACAGAACGGAGAACTGAGACAGGTACTAAGTCGGCAGTGACACGTCCATTGATAGCATCGACCAGGATACGAACCAAGGTAGAGACTTGAGACAGGAGAGAGTCAACGGCCAGTTGGAGATTATCCATGTTGAGTTTGAGGTAGAAGAACTGAGAGATAACGTTGAGATCTGAAAGGTGGCGTTGTAAGATATTGGTGAAATTGTTTAGAGTGGACGTGACTTCATTGAGTTGGGTCGTGAGCTTCTGTAACATAGTGTGTTGGATTTTAAGGACTCGTCGTTGTGATTCTAGGGCTGAAGCTAAATGAGTGAGATCAGATTTGAAGCCAGAAATGTCACGGGCTGTAGCAACGCCAAACAAGCCACTCAGAATCTCACCGCCGAAGTCGAAGAGACCTCGTTTCACACGAGAACGACCCACGGGTGTCTGAATGGAAAATGTGTCATTGAGCTCAGTGAATCTGTTACTTATGTATTGCAATTGCCAGGAGAGTGGGAGGAAAAGGTTATAGAGATACTCATTCGGGTTGTGTGTCCCCATGAGGGCCGTGAGATGGTTCCTGATTCCGTGGAGCTGGTGCGCGTAGGCAGGTAGGGCAATGGCTACGTCGGCCAGGGGCGCAAGATCGTAGCGCAAAGAGGCGATGTCGTCGATAAGCATTACCTCGCCTCCCGAACCGACCAAGGCCCCGGGACGTACTCCACCATCGTCCTGACCTGACCCAGACCCCAGGAAGGTCAGCACTGCCAGCAGGGAGATCGCTAACATCGTACCTAGAAAATCAGGGTAGAGTTAATGGGGGAGGTCGTGAAGAGGTTGATGGGCAGAGCGCAGTTTGGACCGATATTGATTGATTGATGAATGAGCAGGTGGAGATGGAGAGGAAGGAGACTGAGGGATAGGTGGAGACAAAGTAGACTGAGGGATGGGAGGAGGGGAAGAGGTTGTGTAAGTGACTCTTCCAACACGAGGCTACAGGGTGGTCGGTTTAAGGCATCGACGTGGACCCATCTGGTGTCCCTGGTAGACAGGTCCTGGAGGTGAAATTTGTTGCCTTGTTGAGTGAGGACGCGGTGGGGTCCTGTAAATTTGTCATCCAACTTAGAGGAACGCGTATGGGAATGAGCAAAGACAAGATCGCCTACAATGATAGTGATAGGAGAGGCGGACTTATGTTGACGCTGCAGCATGTCCTCCTGAGAGGAAGCCAAAGTGGATTGGACATACTGGTGGATTGTCTGGAAGTTGGGCAATTTTAATTTAACATAATCATCCATGTTGTAGATGGGGTCTGGCTTTGAGGATAAGAGAGAGTATGGGAGGTCCTTGTCAAAACCAAAGAGGACGAAGAAGGGAGATTCAGCAATGGATGCATTGATGGAACTATTGATGGAGGATGCCACTTGGGGAATCCAGTCATCCCAGGACGAACTATGGGAGCCTAGATGTCTGAGGCACTCTAAGATTTTTCGGTTGTGGCGTTCTACAAGGCCATTGGAAGCCGGATGGTTAGGCACGACATTGCACTTACTGATATGAAAGTGGCGACAGATCTCATCGAGAAGGCTATTGTTGAACTCTGTACCGCTGTCAGTAAGAATGGTATGAGGGGTACTGAACGGGCAAATTACGTGATCTACAAGGGCACGTGCAACGCTCTTCGCGGTCTTGTCGAAGAGGGGTACGAGGACACAGTAGCGGGAGAAGTGGTCGACTGCTACGAACAAGTACTCAGCGCCAGATTCTGTGAGAGGTAGTTTTAAGAGATCGATTGAGACAGTTTCCCATGGTTGTGACGGGATTGGGTATTGTAAGAGAGGTGCTGGTAAGCCGGTTGATCCTTTGTGGCAGTGGCAGGAGAGGCAAGAGTCACAGTGGGCATGGATATCGCGGCGCATGGTTGGCCAATAGTATTTGAGATGTGCTTGGCGCAAGCATCAGTCTTTACCTGGATGGGAAGCTTGATGAGTATTATGAACAATATGAAGAATCTTTGGTATCAGGGCAGTGGGGACAACAAGTTGGCGTACTTCGCGATTGGGCATACCTTTGCCTGTTAGCAGTGTTTTCCTGTACAAGAGATCATTGTCTAGCATGAACTCATCTAGTGATACTGGCAGAGTAAGTAAGGTCGAGGCATCGCCAGATTCTAGGAAATAAATGACTTTGGACCACATGGGGTCTTGGCGTTGAAAGTTTCGAACAACTTCTGACGTTAGTGTAGTATTTTCAGTTACTTCAGGCTGCAGTGATGTTGTAGCTGCTGCTACGTGACGTGAGAGTGCGTCTGCGACTACATTCAACTTGCCTGGTACATACTGAAAAGTGGGATTAAAGTCCTGGATGATGATAGACCATCTAGCTAACCTACCTGTTAGGTTGCGATTCTTGAACAAATCACATAGTGGAAGGTGGTCTGTTTGGATATGCACTGGATAACCATAGACTATATCTCTGAAATGTTTCAAGGACCAGATTACCGCTAGTGCTTCGAGATCTGTGACACTGTAGTTACGTTCAGCGGTTGTAAGGGTGCGACTAGCATATGCTATTACGCGCTTCCTTGATGCTTCATCGAGTTGCATCAAAACGGCACCAAGTCCAGTGCCTGAGGCGTCTGTGCAGAGAAGAAAGGGTGTGGTATAATCAGGGAATGCTAGAATAGGGGCATTTACAAGAGCTGTCTTTAGCTTTTGGAAAGCCTGTGACTGGTCGTTAGTCCAAACAAAGGGCACATTCTGCTTGAGTAAGTGGGTCAGAGGAGCGGCGATCTTCGCGTAATCCCGGATAAAGCGACGATAATAGCCACTGAGGCCCAGGAAACTTCGTACAGCGTCGGTAGTGGTAGGTTCTGGGAAGTTAATGATCGCCTTAGTTTTATCCTCATTAGTATGAATGCCTTGTGCATCTACGACATGGCCTAGGAATTTGATTTTCTTTTGCAGGAAGTCACATTTACTGAGATTGATTTTCAGGCCTGCGAGCTAGAGGCGTTCAAAGACTTGCTGGAGTTTGGTAAAATGATCAAGGATGGATTTACTCACAACAATGATATCATCTAGGTAAGCAAAAAGAGTGTCCCATCATACCGCTGAAGACTGAATGGATAAGTCGCATGAACACGGAAGGAGCATTTCTCAGACCAAAAGGGAGTCTCTAAAACTGAAAATGTCCGGAAGGGGTGCTAAAGGCTGTGACTGGGCGAGAGGACTCTTCCATTTCGACCTGCCAGTACCCGCTGAGGAGGTCTAAAGATGAAAAGACTACGTTATTGTCACCAAGGGATTCTAGCAAATCAGTGAGGACAGGTAATGGGAAACGGTCTGGAACGGTGACAGAATTGACCTTACGATAGTCGACTACTGGTCTAAAGTTGCCGTTCTTCTTTGGTACTAAGAAAAGTGGGCTATTCCATGGACTGACGGAGGGTTCAATAATGTCCTGGTCTAACATGTTCTGTACCATTTGATCTGTTTGCTTTCTCTGGCTGTGAGGCAATCGATACGCTGGTATGTAAATCGGCTGAGTTCCTGGGAGCAGTTCAATCGTATGTTTGATAAGGTCTGTTCTACCCATCGGTTCACCGGGTAAGGCAACCACGTTTCTGTACGAGGTCAGAAGGTCGAGGAGTTGAGGCGTATTTTCTGGGAAATCTGTGCAAGTGAGATGTGAGAGTATATCGGGTGAATGCGTCGGCGCAGATCCCGTAGAGTTAATAGTACATACACCGATTGGCGTATCATCAGTCCGAATAGTAGGAATTGAGGAATCCTGGCACACCTTTACGGCCGCTGGGTATACTAGGAAGTCTCCAATCTTTACACCACTTTTAAGTTTTAGTGGAGCATTTGTGACATTGAGCAAGTACAGGTAGCATAAACTGTCCTCTAAGACTGTACACCACGCTGACTCATAAGTCAAGCCATTCACACAACACGTCTCAGGTAGGGTTAGTACATCCACTTCTTCTTTCGCACCGGCAACACAAACAGAGACTTTGGTGAACTCATGCGGTAACAAAATTGTGCATGTATTCGTTACCGCACGTTTCGTCTCTGCGTGTTGGAGAAGATCATTCAGACTGTGTGAGGTAGGTAACTGAGACATGTCTGAGTCAGCGATAGTGTTGTCGGGAGAGGATGTAAGAGCCATGTTCGAGGGCTGAGATGATGTATCAGGAGACATTGAGGAATTTATGTCCTTGCTCGCAGTCAGTTAAGGAATGATCTCTGTATTCTCAGATGATGATAGTGGTGGTTTGGGCTGGGTTGGACTTTTTGGTAGTGATAGGGACAGAGGTAAGTGAAGGACTGATTTGATCGTAAGAACAGGACGGGGACATTCCATAGTGTAAACCGGGAATCCAGAAATGTCTATACTACCACAAGCAGGTAATAATGCAATGGAATGTTGTGCCATGGTGGAGAAACCAATAAGGGCATCTGTGGGATACTGCAAGTCATTAGTGACATGAAATTCAATGAGGATAGGGGGCAAAGCTCTGTGGAGTTTGACTTCAAGGGTGACTCTTTCCTTAACCTTAAACACTGAGCCGTTAACACCACATAGGCGAATGTCTGGTGGTTCTAGGAAACTGACGTGGTTGTGATGGCGATGAATAATTTGTAAGGAATTTTCGGAGATGAGATTTACTATAGATCCTGTGTTCAAGAAGAATGTCGTTGGTATGTCATGACTGCTTCCGAGAATGACTGAACCCGAGGATGTTATGGGACCTACATGGCAGATGGGGAGATGGGTTTCTGGTTCCACGTGATATTGGTCCGATATGGGCGCGGCTCTTCCCCCGACTGTGGGCGGTTGAGGTAACGACATTCCTCAGTGGTGTGAGTCGTGCTTGATTTGTGGTATTTGCAGTGTGGACGACGTGAGCGGGAAGGCGTACGCTGTCTGGTTTGGGAGTGAGGACGTCTGTATGTACGGTCGCAACTGGATGCTCGATGTCCAGGATGACCACAGTACCAGCAAAGAATCGAAGATTGTGTTCCGTCGGGCGCTAGATTGATCACGGCCTGCGGTAGGAGAGCGATGTGTGGCAGGTCTGCTGCGTGTGGTGGGACGGGAGCGAGATTGGTTTGGGGTAGTGGAGGTGTGACAGACTGAGGAGGCCAAGGGTTGGGTGGTGCCCTGACACATGTAGTTCGAACCTGTTCTTTCATGAATGGCTTTAGTGACCTGAATAATTTTATTTCCTGGACTGAAACCGATTTCCAAGGCTAGCTCTAGCTGTTTAGGAGTAAGCCAGTGAAGGAATCTGAGGTAACCAATTAAGTCAGCAAAGTTGGTGAGTGAAAGCTTTGGAACGCCATTCTTGTCTTCTAACCATTTCGTGCCTACCAGTAATTGGAGCATCTCGCTACTAGTTGCTTTCATGGCGGCGGCAGCTTCACGGAGCTTGGCATATTGCGCTGGGACGCGCAAGTCCTCATCTAGTTGGTTTAGGAGATTAATGAATCCCATGAGAGACGCGGTATTTGAATGCTGGCAACAAAGGCTGATGAGTTCCGTACGAAAATCAGCAAAGGTACCAATGCTATCGAAATGTCCTGCACGGATCGCGGATCCAATGTCTGATTTACCGTGATGCAAGCGACCGAGGACGTAAGCCACTTTGAGCGATTCCTCAGTAAGTTGTTTATTATTTATTTCGGTTTCGACTTCTCTGAGGAAATCATAGACAGACCAAGTTGGGTCCTGGCCAGTAAATTTGGGACGATTGGCATCGTCGAGATAGATAGACTGTGGAGGGTTGGCCATGGCTGGAAGTGCAGAAGTGGCGGGAGGAGAGGTGTGGGAGAGAGAGAAGGCAGTGGCAGTTAAGGGTGAGGAAGACGGGGTATGAAGGGAGGCAGGAGAAGGAACGACAGTGGAAGGAGTAGAGGAAGAAGAAGGGAGAGTAGAGGCAGGAGTAGAGGAGGAAGTATCTGGATTTACGAGGGTAGGACGGGTAGTAAGTGAGTCTGCGGGAAGTGAAACGGGAGTCTCAGGTGCAGGGCGGTGGTACTCTTTGCCACTTCGTAAATGAGTGATTGTGTTAGAGTCGGCAGACTGGGTATGAGCAGGTGATGTTTCCGGGTCGAGAGGGCTGGTGGTAAGTGGTTGACGTGGAAAGTATGACATTTAATGCGGCAATGGAAGATGAAAGGACGAAGATGGATACGTAGGTGGAAATGTATAAATAACAATGAGAGAATGGAATACACTAGGTGGGAAAATATGAATGAAGGTGCGGGGATTAATGGTTTAAATAAAATGCAAAGGATGAGATGGATAATAAATAACGTAGGTGAAGATGAAAACGGGGTAATGGAAATGAGATGGAATATTTACAATAACCAATCTGTAGAGAAAATCGAGGATAATCTCTAGAGAAAGGAAAGATATACTATAGTTACACAGTAGAAACGGGAGTGTCGAGATGTATGACGTGCAGGGTGGCTGGGCATAGCTGGGCTGGGGCGGGGCGGGGCGACGGGGCGGGGCGGGGCGGGGCGACGGGGCGGGCGGGGCGGGGCGACGGGGCGGGCGGGGCGGGGCGGCGGTGGAGAGACAGCTGGGCGGAGAGGAGAAGAGACGCCGCGATGAATCACCGGCAGGGAGTGGCGGTCTTAGGAGGCTCCATAATGCAGACCAGATGCGGGCGACGGCAGAGGCCGGTGGTGGGTGGTGAGGCAGATGTTGGCGCAAGGCAGGTGTAGAGCTGGTGAGTTGCAGATGCAGAGAATGGTGGTGGGGAGGCAGCGGGCAGACAGTGATAAGTGGCACCGTGGGGGCAGGAGCTATGATGAGTCCGGAACAGGTGCCGGGAACAGGTGCAACAGGTGCTTAGGTCGGCGACGGTGACACGTGCGGTCAGGAACAAGGCGTATGGGTGCGGTCGTTGGAGAGGTGAGCACTGGGGAGAAAAATGGTACACTCGAAAAGGACAGCCAAGGTATAGAGGCACGGAGGAGGGGCGAGGCTGGCAGATGCGAGATGTCGTGTATCTTGTTGTATCACTAAAAATCCAAGGAGGCGGTCAGAATGTGATGGTTCGAAACACCGCTGCTACCAAATGTAACTTGCAATGCTTTGGTGATAGAAACTCCGTGTACAAACAGCTAGATAAGGAGTTTATTACAAGCTCACAGTAAAATAGTCTACCCGACCAGGCTGCCTGATATCAACTGATGCAATAACGCCGTCTTCAGGCGTGGGAAAGCATGCTGACCTAGCAAATTTAGTGGGGGCATGTATGCATTGGGGGGGGGACATATATACATCGGGGGTAGACATATTGTGGAGGGGGTACAAGTCCGGAATTTTCAAATCTGGCTTTCTCTGAAGATATATAAGAAACACTGATACACATTCTTCAGAAGCACACTGCACTATATATAACACAATATCACTATAATACACATAAGATATGGATGGTGTGGTAGTGAGAAAGCCGGGTTTAAATGGCCAGCAGCTTGCTCACACACCCTTCGAGCCTGACTGTCGGGAGAATACTGAGTTAAATATAAGCTACTTGCCTCTCTGATAAGATCCCGGGTGTTGCCATATATTTCCCCTAGATGTGGCTACCCTCAGCTTTGACTCAACCAAATTTGATGCAAATCCATCCACAGAAGTAGCTTCTGTGACCATTTATAGGGAAGTTGCGTCATGTTGCGCCATCGGTTACTCTTCAGATTGCAAAAGATTATGATTCGCATTGCATCATCGTGCGCAAAGGGGTTACAGCCAGTAACTGCAGGCAGTTGTTCTGAGGCACCACATAGCTCAGACTCAATCAAGATATATCAAGAGACTAGTGAAAGTTCACATCTCTTTAATCAAGGTAATATTCCCCATTTACTGAATGGCATGCTGATCAGCAATGTTCTTGCCCTGTTCAGAAAGGAATATAGTGTAGATGTCCTTGGAGAATGCTTGTATGTCCTAACTTCTCATATAATATAAAGACATGAGGGCAGGAGAGGTCCCTGTATGCAGTTACTAGTGCAATTGTTATTGTGGGTTGCGTTAGTTTTTTGTTTATTATTTTTAATTATCAGAATTTTAAAGTAATTCTTTTTAACACACTCTGAATTTTTTATTTTTTACAATTATTTGTAATGTTATTTATTTTTTAAATATTAACCTACCCCTGGGGGTAGGGGGGTTTTCAAGAATACTCGTACTCCCCCAGTATCCCTGCCTGGCGTAAAAGGCGACTAAAAGGGTTGGCGGAGGGTTAGTGCCCCTCCCCGGAAAACAACTAACTAAGTAAACAAACAAGAAGCCTCGGACAAGGACTGACCAAACGATGACGACCCAGGACCGGACAAAGGACTTGCTAATGAGCACATGGAATGTAAGAGGAGCGAATGATGAGGTGAAAGAGAGAGAGATTGTCCAGGTGCTTGAGGGTGCGAAAGTGGATGTATGTGGAATAACTGAAACAAAATGGAGAGGAGAAAGTGTGAGAGAATGGGAGTATGGATGGGGTATATGTGCAGGAGTACGTGAGAATGAGAGGGCAAAGGAAGGAGTATGTATAGTTGTGAGTAAAAGATGGAAGAGGAGCATAAGACAGTATGGATCAGTTGGGTCAAGGATTGTGTGGGTAAAGTTGAAAGTTGGAATACAAATGTGGGCGATTGTGTGTGTACGCACCAACGCAAGGTCGTGCTAGAAGAGTGAGAAGAGTTCTGGACAAATGTGGAAGTGTGCATGGAAAAGTTTGGAAGGAATGAGAGAGTGTTTTTGATTGGTGATATGAATGGTAAAGTTGGGAATGTGGATGTGGATGGAATAGTTGGTGAGTGGGGTGTGCCTGCTGAGATAGATGAGAATGGGAGTGCGTTAGTGGACATTTGTGCTGGGAGGGGGTTGGTGATAGCCAATACCCTCTTCAGGCATAAAATGATCCACAGGTATACATGGCGAGTGATGAGAAGGGTGGGTGGTGAACTGAATGAAAGGAAGGCAATGACTGATTATGTGTGTGTGGATGAAAGGATGCGAAGATATGTAAAGGATACAAGAGTGTATAGAGGTTGGGGGAGTGGACTTTCTGACCACTACTTGGTGGTGGCCAGAATTAGAATGCAAGTAAGATGTATGAATAAAAGAAGGGAAAGACGAGAGGAAAAAGTAGTTGCAAGGAGAGTAGAAAGGTTACAAGAGGATGAGAAAAAGGCAGAGTATAAGAGAGAAGTGGAGGAACGATTGGGCAAATATGAATTGGAGCAGATGGGAGACGTGGAAGGTGTGTGTAAGATATTTACAGAAGAAATATGTGCAGCATATGATGTGGTGTGTGGAAGGAAGAGAAGACTGAGGGAGGTGCAAGGAACAGCGTGGTGGACTGAAGAGGTGAAACAGGCTGTGGCACAAAAGAAGAAAGCATACAATGAATGGATCAGAAATAGGGGCGTGGAAGAAGTTGAGAGGCGGAAGAGAGAGTTATATGTGGAAAGAAAGAGAGAGGTGAAAAGATTAGTAAGAGAGAGTAAGAAGAGAGTGGATGAGGAATTTGGAAGGAATTTGAGTGTAAAGTGGAGGGACTGTAAGAAAATGTTCTGGAGAGAAGTGAAAAGAGTAAGACAGGGTGGAAGTGAAGTTAGCAGGGGAGTGAAAGATAAAAATGGTAGATTACTAGTGGAGAAGGGGGAAAAAGTGAAACGATAGAGAGAACACTTTAAGGAATTGTTGAACGTAGAGGATGGAAGTAATGCGAGTATAAGTGGCTGGGGAATGGCTGGGAGAAGGAGGGAGGTGAGAAGACAGGAAGAAATCAGTAGGACAGAAGTTGTGGAAGCAATGAAGAAAGTTAAATCGGGGAAGGCCCCAGGAATTGATGGAGTGTGTGGTGAAATGCTGAAGCATGGGGGAGAGATAGTAGTAGAATGGATGTGGAAGATGTGCAGATTGGCCTGGGAGGAAGGTAGAGTCCCGGAGGATTGGAAGTCAGGTATAATTATTCCCTTGTACAAAGGAAAAGGGGAAAAAGAAGTGTGTGGTAATCATAGGGGCATTTGTCTTCTTAGTATAATAGGAAAAGTGTATTGTAGGATACTTATAGACAGAGTTAGAGAAAGAACAGAGAAATTAGTTGGAGAAGAACAGGGAGGCTTTAGGAAGGGAAGAGGTTGTGTAGATCAGATATTCATTCTTAGATCTTTAGTGGAAAAGTTTCTAGAGAAGGGAAAGAAGTTGTTTGCGGCTTTCATGGATTTGGAGAAAGCATATGACAGGGTGGATAGACAAGAATTGTGGAAAGTGTTAAGAATATATGGAGTAGATGGGAAGTTGTTGAATGCTGTGAAGATTATGTACGATGGTGCGAAGGCTGCAGTGCTTGTGGATGGTGAACTAAGTGAATTTTTCTCTTTGAAAGTTGGTTTGAAACAGGGATGTGTCATGTCTCCATGGTTGTTCAATCTGTACATGGATGGGATAATAAAAGAGGTACAAGGTAGGGTAGTGGATGTTGGAGTGGCCCTGGTGAGAGAGGATAGTGTTTGGAAACTCCCTGTACTGTTGTTTGCAGATGATACTGTGTTGTTGAGTGAAGACGAAGGGGAGCTGCAAGGCTTGGTGGATGAGTTTGAGAGAGTGTGTAAGAAACGGAATCTAAAGGTGAATGTAGGGAAGAGTAAAGTGATGGTCTTTGAGAGAGGTGAAGTTAGTGAATGTACATCGAGGTTGGATGATGAGGAATTGGAAAATGTGAGTACGTTTAAGTACTTGGGTAGTGTGATGAGTAAAGATGGAGGTTTGGAGGATGAAGTGCTTGAAAGGGTACAGCAGAGAAGAAAGGTTGCTGGTTCTTTGAAAGCAGTGATAAGAAACAGGGAAGTGAGCATGGAAGTGAAAAAGTTACTACATGACAGTATTGTGATACCAACTCTAACGTACGGAAGTGAAGCTTGGACATTGTTGGAATGACACAAGTCAAGAGTGAGAGCAGTGGAAATGAGTTATTTAAGAGGAGCCTGTGGAGTCACGTGGAGAGACAGGCTGACGAATGAGGATATAAAGGAGCGTTGTGGTGTGGATGTGGATGTGATAGGAAGCGTTATGAGGAACACACTGAGGTGGTTTGGCTATGTGGAGAGGATGGAGGGTGAAAGACTGACGAAGAGAGTGTATGTGAGTGAGGTGGAGGGAGGAAGAGGGAGGGGGAGGCCGAGGATGAGATGGAGGGATGGGGTGGAGAGGTATATGAGAAAGGGGGGTGTGAGTTGGGAACAGGGCAGCGAAATGGCGGGGGACAGGGCGACTTGGAGGCGATTTGTTTGTGGCCACCCCAAACGGGATTGAGGCGTCTGGCAATAGATAGATAGATAGATAGAACTTTTTACCAATTGTTTCTACGGAATGAATGCTATAATTTTGTCCTCTTTTCTTTTGCATTTTTTATTGATCTTAATTTTTATATTTTCTTCCATATATTTTTTCTGAGGTTTTTGTTATGCTTATAATTTTTATGAATTTCTTTATAGATTTTTTAATCATTTGGATTTTATGTAACATTATTACTTGGCCTCTTTTAGAGCATTTTTTTTTTATTATTCACCTTGCACTGCAGTGAGATTCATTTTGTTTTTTTTATTGTTTTGGTCTAATATTATTGTACAATAATAACGAGAGAGAGAAGAGAGAGGTATATGTGAGCAGGAGAAGGGAGGTGAAGAGATTCGTGAAGGAGAGTAAGAAGAAAGTGGATGAATAATTTGGAAGGAATCTGAGTGTGAAATGGAGGGAGAGTAAGAAATTGTTTTGGATGCAGGTAAAGAAAGTAAGGCAGTGTGGAAGGGGAAATAGTAGGGGAGTGAAAGATAGAAATAATAGGTTGTGGGTGGGGAAGAGAGAGAAATTGAGGAGATGGAAGGAGCACTTTGAGGATTTGTTGAATGTAGAGAGTGAGAGCAGTGGAAGTATAAGTGGCTGGGAATGACTGGGAGAAGGAGAGATGAGAGGAGGGAGGTAGAGATCAGTAGGGCGGAAATAGTTGAAGCAATGAAGAAGATCAAGATTGGAAAGGCTCCAGGAATTGATGGAGTGTGTGGTGAAATCCTGAGATATGGGGATGAGATTGTAGTGGAGTGGATATGGTAGTTATGTAGATTGGTTTGGGAAGAGGAAAGGGTTCTGGAGGACTGGAAATCAGGTATAATTGTTCCTTTATACAAAGGAAAACGGGAGAGAGAAGTATGTGGTAACCATAGGGGTATTTGCCTTTAGTGTGACTGGAAAAAAATATGGTAGAATACTCATTGATAGGGTTAGGCATAAAACAGAGGAACAAGTTGGAGAAGAACAAGGGGGATTTAGCAAGGGAAAAGGGTGTGTAAATCTTATATTTGTTCTAAGATGCTTAGTGAAGAAGTATCCAGAGAAGGGAAAGAAAGTGTATGCTGCCTTCATGGACTTGGAGAAAGCTTATGACAGAATAAATAGACAAGGTATTGAGAATATATGGAGTGGAGGGGAAATTGTTGAGTGCTGTGAACAGTATGTACGAAGGGCTATGATGCGAGTGGATGGTGAGCTGAGTTCTTTGATCTCAGTGTGGGACTGAAACAGGGTTGTGTGATGTCTACATGGCTGTTTAATATATACATGGATGGGGTTGTAAAGGAGGTGCAAGGTAGGGCAGTGGATGTGGGGCTGGCTCTAATAAATGAGGGTGAGATTTGGAAGATTCCGGTGTTGTTGTTTGCTGATGATACAGTATTGTTGAGTGAAGATGAATGGGAGTTGCAAGGTTTGGTGAATGAATTTGGGACAGTGTGTAGGAAGAGGAATCTGAAAGTTAATGTAAACAAGAGTAAAGTTATGGTGTTTGAGAGGAATGAAGTCACAGAATGCACGGTGAGGTTGGATGGCGAGGATATGGAGAATGTGAGTGCATTCAAGTACTGTACTTGGGTAGTGTGAAGAGTAAGGATGGAACCTTGGGGGGATGAAGTGCGTGAAAGGGTACAGCGGGGAAGGAAGGTTGTTGGTTCACTGAAAGCAGTGATGAGAATTAGGGAGGTGAGTATGGAAGTTAAGAAGTCACTGCATGATAGTATTGTGATCCCTACCCTGACGTATGGAAGCGAGGCATGGACCTTGCAAGAGGGGAACAAGTCAAGAGTGAGAGCAGTGGAAACGAGCTTTTTGAGAGGAGCATGTGTAGTGACATAGATGGACAGGTTGACGAATGAAGAAGTGAAAGAGCGTTGTGGGGTGGATGTGGATGTGGTTGAGAAGATTAGAAGAAATACACTGAGGTGGTTTGGACATGTGGAGAGAATGGAGGATGAAAGACTGACTAAGAGGGTGTATGTCGGTGAGGTGGAGGGAGGGAGAGGGAGGGGAAGACTGAGGATGAGGTGGAGGGATGGAGTTGAGAGGTATATGAGGGAGGGGGGAGTGAGTTAGGGGGAGGGTAGTCAAATGATGGGTGACAGAGCGACTTGGAGGCGTTTTGTCTGTGGCCACTATTTGCTGGATTAGGGCGTCGGGCTATAGATAGATCTTTTTATCACACACTAAAAGACTGCCAGGTGAATTTGATATTTTTTTTATTTATATACACATGCAAAGAAAAACTGATCAGTCTAATTAATTTAAATTATTTAATGTATTATAACCATAATTTATATGTATAAAGCTGGAGTTGGACTGGTTAATACTGGGCATATTACAGAGTATGTAACAAAATCATGGCTAGAAGATATGTGCTATATAATTTTATAACATCCATGCCTGTGTAATTATATTACACAACAAAGTGAAATGAAATGAACTACTTCTGCTACCACTACTACTACTACTACTGCTACTGCTGCTGCTGCTGCTGCTGCTGCTGTTACTACTACTACTACTACAGTTGTTGTTGCTGCTGCTGCTGATGATGATGCAGCTGCTAGAAAAATGTAGATGGCTCCTGTGCCAGATTCACAAATAATCTTACGACTGATATCATGTTGTATCTGTGATTTGCTTTCCCTGGGGGATAGTGAAAGGAGAGTGTAGAGGCTTCCAACGTCTCTTCTCCCTTCTTCAAAGACAAGTCTTCCATAAAAGGGGAAAATGATTGTAGTTTTACATGCAAGGTGATTTACTACTGTTAGGCTCAAGAATTATTTTAATTTTATTGTTATTGCTGAATCAACTGAAGAGAATGTTGGTACAGGAACTTATATCTACAAGTCATAATAGTTTTTTGACAGTTACATAAAGCTTTTAAAACAGTTTTCTTCAGCTTTTTAACATAACTGAACCCTTTGTTCCAAGTTAGCAAATTTTTGGTACAACATATCAATTGAAATGGCTGCATTCTCACCACTGATTATTTTTTCAGCATATCAGTCGTGCATGGTTTGTTTTTACTTTCAGTTCGGAACCCAAAGTAAAAAAAAAAAAGAAAAAAAAGAAATTGTAGTAAAACCAGTGGAATTATACGAGTTTATATGCGGTCTGTTTACCGAGTATGGCATGATCATTGGATCACAGCAGCTGGCCAACAGATGCCCAGTCAGTGTCGGGATGTTGGGAAAGACACATTTTAGTTTTGGCTTCTCTCTTTAAGTTAACCCTCCCTGGCATGTTGACGTGAATCGCGTTCCATGTTTTTTTTTTTCTCTGATAAACGCACACTGATGAATCTCGTGTGAAAAAGCAGAAAAAAATTCACCAAAAATTAACTTTTTGGCTGATTTGCGTCAAATTTTTGGTACGTTCTAGCATGCCAGTTTCGCCTCCAAAGTAAATACTTGGCAACACTGTGACTGCTCTGATGAGGCAATGCACAACAGAAAAACCTTAGTACCTCAAGACCAGCCAGGCTGAAGGGTAGCGCTGCTGTCAGTCACACCTTTAAATCCCCCTTAGTGGGAACCGCCTTGTCGTGGTGGGGGGGCTTGTGTGCCCTGAGGACCTGGCGAGCTAGACTAGAGGGGGTTTCGACCCCTGCTCTGCCCCTGTTTTGGGGGGAGAGAGGGCTTCCCAGGCTAGTAAGGTCGCCAGTGAGGGGCCAGACTAAATGGTTCCCGAGGTGTTAGGCTGCCAGTACGGGCTAACGGTGCCGCCCGCCAGAGGGGCCGCCTGTTGAGGTCGTCCTGTGTTGGATGGTTGGGTGTCTGGGCTGGGATGCGTTATGGGGAGAGGTCTTGCTCCGTCGTGGACAAACTTTCGGATCATGCGGGGCTACTTTTTAAAACGAGTGGCCACCATGGGGACGAGGTACCCCGTTCGCGGCGGTTGGCGCTCTCTCCTTTCGTAGTCCCGGTAGGCGGTTACCCTTGGCCCCTGGGGCCATTTACTTTCAAGATCAGTTTATGGATACTGAAAATATTTGTTCTGGTCCTCGAGGTGCGGTCGGCCAAGCCCTCGAGACGTCACCCTCTGGTCGTGATGGTTTTGTGCGGGGTGAGGCTTGTACTGCCCCTGCCGCTGCTGCTCCTGTTGAGAGATCCCAGGGATCGGCTGTTGGGGCTGGTCTCGACACGCTGTTCCTGCGAAATATTTTTGTGACCCTGTCATTCCGTGCTATTCACGCTGCATTGAGACCTTTTGGGACGGTTCTCCGTATCCGTCTCAAATATGAAGCTGACTGCCTCGCCAATAGGTGCTATGTAACTTTTACATCTGGTGTCGCTGCTCAAGCTGCTCTTGAGGCACTAGGTTCCTTGCATCTTGGTGCCAGTGACTTAGTTGCAGAGCTTATTCGGTCTCGTAATGTCCAAGATAGTGAGAGCGACTATTGTCCCAACGTTTTTGAAGATGCAGAGGAACAGGCTACCAAGGTTCGTAAGGCCCCTACTCCTTACTGGTTTGTTGCCCATTATAAGGATGGTCGCGGAAACTTTCTAAATGCTGCCAGGTACCTGGAAAGGGAAATTGGTGTGCTCCCAGCTGGTAACATCAAGAAGTATGGTAAGGGTGTTTTGATCCATGCTAAAGATCTGACGCAAGCAATAATGCTCCTCCATCTGCCTTGCCCTTCTGATGGTATCTTTGATTCTATCAAGCCTCATCACTCATTTAATTATAGCAAGGGTCGTATTTATAATTCGGACCTGTATGAATTTTCGGATGATGAGATCCTTAGGTTTTGCCCTGATTCCGTTCACCAAGTGGCAAAGATTGGAGGGAACAGTAATTTAATCATGCTAACATTTTATGGTTCTTTCCTCCCTGAGCGTGTTGAGATTGGTCCTCTTTCTCTCCCCGTGAGGGCTTTTGTTGATCGTCCATTGCAATGTTACTCGTGTTATGAGTTTGGCCATTGTAGGAAGAATTGTACTAACCATCCGCGGTGTGGTCGCTGCTCTGCCCTCGACTCACACTCTACTCCCGATTGCGATTCTGAGCCTTTCTGCTTCCACTGCAGGGGGGCTCACCCACCACGTTTTCGTAAGTGTCAGAAATACTGTCTTGAGCAAGATATCATTCAACTGGCTAATTCCCAGTTCATTAGTCTCGGTAGTGCCAGGCGGGAGCTTCTTTTTAGACAAAAGGGTGGTGGGGCGATGGTGTATGCCTCCTCCCTCCGCTCTGGTTCCTCTGCCTCTGTTTTGGGTTCTTGTGTTGTGGCGCCTTCCTGCTCTTCCCAACCTGTAGTTGTTTCTTCCCATTCTTGTGAGACTATTGCTCCATCAGTGACTTTTAGCAACAAGTTTTCGGTTCTGGAAAGTTCCACAGGTGAACCATCTTCGGTATCTACGGCAGTGCTCTCCACTACATCTTCGGCAGGGCCCTCTGTTGTCTCTTCTCCAGCTTCGACTCAGGCTCCTTGTATGGGTGTTCATGCTGTCGAGGTTCATGCTCCCATGGATTCTCAGCCACGGACGCCTCCCAGGGTTAAGTCTCGGACGCCTCCCAGGGCTAAGCCGCAGAGGCCTCCCAGGGTTAGGCCGAGACAGTCTCCTGCAACTGGCTCCTCCAAGGATTTTTCTCAGTCCATCCTGAAGCGTCACAGGGGATCTGTTGAGTCCCTTGACTCGGTGGGTGTCCCCCCCAGGAAGGTCTCTTTGGGAACGTCCTCTGACTCTGAGTCGACTGTTACTCATTCGCGTCTTCCCAAACTGTCCTCCTCCAGGGACAGTGCTGGTCTGTCTGTATCGAGGATTCCTCCTCCTTCGGTTGTCTCAGGTGTTTCAGGGACTCGTGAGCGGGTTTCTCAGTCTCAGATTCCTGAGCCTACAGGCATGGTGGGCACCGATAAGCCTCGCCGCTTGAAAGCAATTTCTAGTCAGGTCGGCAAGGGGAAGCCTCCTTCTGAGGCTCCCCTGAAACCCCTCTCAAATTAGCAGTATTCAAGGTCCTTCAGTGGAATTGTCGTGGTTTGCGTGCATCCTGGGAGGAGCTGAGTCTCCTCCTCTCTCGTTTCTCCCCAGTGTGTGTGTGTCTCCAGGAGACAATGGTGGGAGACTCTGTTCCTCCCGCTCCTTCCGGTTATTATGCATTTTATTCCACCCCTATTTTGGGGCAAGGTCGTCGTGGTGGCTCTGCAGTTCTAATCCTCAAGGATGTACCATACTACGACGTCAACCTGCAATCTCCACTGCAGGCTGTTGCAGTCAAGTTATTTCTGAACAGGTGGTATACTCTCTGCAGTATCTATCTTCCGCCTGCTGCTGCCCTTGAGCGGGGTGATCTCGACCGCCTCGTGCGTGGTCTACCCTCTCCTTTTCTTCTTTTGGGAGATTTTAATTGTCGCCACCCTCTCTGGGGTGACTGCACAGTCAACCCTAGAGGTGTTTTATTGGCTGGTTTTATTGAGGATGTGGAGTTGGATGTTTTAAATTCTGGGGATGCGACACACTTTCATGCTCAGACTGGTACGTTTTCTACCATTGATATTTCCCTCGTGTCTCCTAGTGCCCTCTTGGATTTTAGTTGGCAGGTCTTACCAGATTTGCATGGGAGTGATCACTTTCCAATAGTTTTAGAATCTACGGTGTCTGAACCTCGGTCCCGTCTTCCCCGGTGGCGCCTTGATAAGGCTAATTGGCGGCTGTTTACAGACCTTACATCTTCCGTTTGTCCCTTAGCTGAGTTTGGTGGCTCAGATGCAGCTGCGACATATTTTACTGATTTACTACATTCTGCTGCCCTCCAGTCCGTCCCGAGGACGTCTGGCCATTTTTCCAAACGTCCAGTCCCTTGGTGGAATGATGATTGTTCTGCTGCAGTGAGAATGAAGCGTGCCGCCTTCTCTCGTCTTCGTCGGCATCGTGGTGATCCCCAGTGTATGGATGCCTTCCGACGGGCCCGGGCTCGGGCTAGGTGGGTTTTTAAGAATGCTCGGCGAATGTCGTGGAAACGCTTTGTGTCCTCGGTTAATGCTCAGACCCCGCTTATCCAGGTGTGGAACAGAGTTCGCAAGATTTCTGGTAAGTTTTCGCCTCCTTCCCCTCCTGTTTTGTCTCATGCTGGTAGGATGGTGGCTGATCCACAGGAGGTCGCTAGTGTCTTTGCGGATCATTTTGCGAGTGTTTCCAGGAAGGATCCTAATTCGCCCATGGCGCAGCATCGGCGCTGTGTGGAGTCGCAAGGGGTGGACTTTGCTTCCAATGAGGCAGAGCCATATAATGTCCCCTTCTCTCTCTCTGAGCTAAAGCTGGCTTTATCCCAATGTGGTGACTCGTCTCCAGGCCTTGACGATATCCCTTATGCCTTTTTACGCCACATGTCTGATGAGGCTTGTTCCTTTTTATTAGAGGTTTTTAATCTTATTTGGAGTACTGGTGATTTTCCCTTTTCTTGGGGTGTGGCTATAGTCCTCCCCATTCCAAAGCCTGGGAAGGACCATCAGTTGGCGACCAACTTCCGTCCCATTTCACTGACTTCATGTATCTGTAAGTTACTGGAGAAGATGGTAAATGTCAGGCTCGTGTGGTACTTGGAGAGGGGCAATTACTTGTCTCCGGTTCAGTATGGTTTCCGGAAACTGCGTTCTACAACTGATGCTCTATTGTCTTTGGAGTCCTCTATTTGTAAAGCATTTGCGAATAAGCACCACCATGTCACTGTCTTTTTTGATTTGGAGAAGGCTTATGACACGGCTTGGTGTCATGGCATTTTGCTTAGTCTGTTTGAATTTGGTCTCCGTGGCCAACTCCCCACTTCTGTGCAGAAATTTTTGTCCTGTCGTTTTTTACGTGTCCGGATTGGGGGTGCTCTGTCAGATGCTCGTCCCCTGGAGGATGGTGTGCCGCAGGGGAGTATACTCAGCGTAACACTTTTTGCAGTGGCTATAAACAGTGTTATTAGTGTACTTCCTGCAGGAGTTTGGGGTAGTCTTTATGTTGATGACTTATCGATCTCCTTTTCTGCGGGGCGGATGCCATTGATTGTGAGGAAGCTGCAGCTGGCGATTAATAGGATCTCTCGGTGGGCTTCTACTCGGGGATTTCGTTTCTCGGCTTCCAAGACTGTGGCTGTTCACTTTTGCCGCCTCCGTGGTGTTCACCCTGATCCTGACTTGTATATCTATGATAGAAGAATCTCTTGTGTGGAGGAGACTCGCTTCCTGGGACTTATATTTGACAGCCGCCTGACATGGGTACCTCATCTTCGTCATGTTAAGGTGGCTTGTATGAGGACATTGTCGCTCCTTCGGGTTTTGGCTCATACTTCTTGGGGCGCCGACCGACAGACTCTCCTCCTCTTGCACCGGACTCTTATTCTTTCGAAGTTAGAGTATGGTAGCGAAGTCTACTCATCTGCTACTGAGGCTCGGCTTCGTGTGTTGGACTCTGTGCACCATGCTGGTGTTCGCTTGGCAACTGGTGCGTTCCGCTCGTCCCCAATTCCTAGCTTGTTGGTGGATGCTGGGATCCTTCCGCTGGCTTTGCATCGCCAGTCCTCCTTATTGAGGTGCTGGTGTCGCCTACATCGTCTTCCCGAGTCTGCTTCTTGTGTGTCTGTGTCTGATGATGCACGTTCCCATCTTTATGTGTCTCGCCCGAGTTTCCCTAAGCCTTTTGGTTTTAGGGTTGCATCTGCAATGGAGTCTTTCCATTTGCCATCTCTATCTGTATGTCCCCATCGGATACCTAGGTTTGGTTACTGGCAATTCCCGCTTGTTCCTGTCTGTAATCCTGTTGTTTCAAATAGGCATTTGTTACTTGATTCGGAGTCCCATGCATTGTTCCTAGAACACTATAACATACACGCTGACTCCATCCCTGTTTTCACTGATGGGTCAAAGTCTGGTGCGGGGGTTGGGTATGCTGTTGTCTTCCCTTCCTTTTGTAGAGGTGGGTGCCTCCCCGGTGTTGCCTCTGTCTTTACGGCAGAGCTGTCTGCCATTATTTTAGCTTTCAAGTTAATTTTTACTCTTCCCATCTCGTCTTTTATCATTTTTAGCGACTCTCGCAGTGCTCTTTCTGCTCTTCAGCATTTTGATCCTTCTTCACTTCATCCCCTTGTTTTGTCTGCCTTCGAGTGGTTTTATCTTCTCCAACGTAGGGGTTACAGTGTTGGGTTTTGCTGGGTCCCAGCGCATGTTGGTGTTCTGGGAAATGAACGGGCAGACAGGCTGGCTAAGGAGGCGTCGACCCGGGCTGCTCCTTCCCTCCCAGTTCCTTTTCGTGACCTGTACTCCTCCATTCGGGTGGCAGTTCTTGCTAGTTGGCAGGGACAGTGGGAGGCTTTGGTTGCTACGACCAAGATGGGGGAGGTAACCTCTACGACATACCGTCCGTGGACGTATGTCCATGTGCGGGGACGCCGTTCAGAGACTGCACTGGCCCGTCTTCGTACGGGTCACTCGCGTCTCACACATGGTTATCTCATGTCCCGGGGGCCACGGCCATTTTGTGATGACTGTTTGGTTCCCCTTACTGTGCGCCACATTTTAGTGGAGTGTCCCAGCCTGGTGGAACTGCGTGAGCGATTTCTATTTCATTGTCGGGGTGTTCATGGTACTTATGAGATGTCGTTGATACTTGGAGAGAGGGCTCTCTCCCAGGGACATGAGGTCCTCCTGTTTGTGGAGGAGGCTGGGTTGTTGAGTAAGTTGTAGCTTCTTTTCTTTTCTTTTAGTTGGCTCTTTTTAGTATTTTTATCATTCTGTGCTTCTGATTTTACCGTATTGTTTTAACGGCGCCATATGACCTGTGCTGTTGCGGCGCTTTATTTAAATCAATCAATCAATCAATCACACCTTTAAATCCGCAATTTTCCCCTTCCCACTTGAGGCAGAAGCCATTATTAAAATATCGCGATTGAACAGTGCTTTTGTCTATACTGTGAAGTGATTGTGTCTATGGAACATAGCTGTATTGTTTGTAAAGCACTGAGGCCCGTTATTGGCCGTTAGGCCTAGAGGTAGGAGTCAGGCTTGTTATAGCGGGGTTTCCACTCTGCTTCACCCTGCCTGTGAATGATGTGAGTATTTTACCTATATAGTGAAACCAATACTTATATCTGTGAAACGTATAGTGCCTGGATTGGTGAAATAACCGACCTACCATAGCAGGTGTTATGTACGCCATAGAGATTTGCCAAAGTTGCTAGGGGAACAGTCAGTCACGTACGCCATAGAGTCGGGAAGGGAATAATAGAGGAGTTTGGGATGGAATCATGTGATAGTGTTTTATACTGTATATGGTTTAGTATGAAATATATGTATAAAATAGTGCAGCGACTGTTCGTCGAGAAATATTGTGTGCATTGACTGATTTAGCGCAAACCTAGCACAAGAATCGGAGACAACAAATACACCATACAATCACAGACTTCAGTGAACAGGTATTGTACCAATCTCAGACAGTGCTATATTACGTATGATTTAGTGTGAAATATACGTATAAAATAGTGCAGCGAGTGTTCACCGAGAAACATTGCGTGCATCGATTGACTTAGTGTAAACCTAGCACAAGGATCAGAGACAAGATATACTGTACACCACACAGCCACACATATGTACTGTGTATATATATATATATATATATATATATATATATATATTGTTACGGTGGCGCCAGCCCGGGGCTATTACAAAAAAGACAACAAGTCAGCCTTAGATGATCGGCCTCCACTGCGTTGCAAAAATAACGCAGACCCCGGCACTGACACTCCGCAAACTAGAGAAAAAACTGCGCAACGGAAAAACTAAAACGCAACACTCTGTACTTTGATAATAAACGGAACAGCCTACCTATAGATCTAGCCTACTATCGTCACTACCGGAAGTAATACCGCCCGAGACAGCCTACAGGAACACCTCCCACTTACTTCCGGTGGTGACGACTTTCTACTTAACCCGTGTCCAAGGGGGAACGCAGTTAATAGCTCACGATGGTTCTCACTAGCCTTGAGCAAAGAGATGGGATTAACTGTGTAGGGGTTAGGGGTGTGTGTGTGTATGTACGTGTGTTGGGGAACGTTAACAAAGGCAGCGAGAGGACCACGGTGAGCCAAACTGGCCCTCCAAAGACAACACGGTTACAAAAAACAAAATAAAATAACTACTTCCCTCAGTCAGCAACAAAAGAATAAAAATAAACTTAAATGAAAACGCCAGCTCGGCATAAAAATGACTGGGGAGAGAGAGAGTGTGCACACACGCACGATACGGAAGCTAGCTAGGAAGATACTGACTCTGATCAAGGCTCGCGCACGGCCAAGCGCGAACGCATAATCAAATTAATTAATAAGAACTTATATTCGTGCCCCTCTCTCTCTACAATAAACTGGTACTTCTAATGCAAGCAAAACATCATTAAATATACTGGTAGCTCACACAAGACAATCAAAATAATCAAATGCATACTCAGCATGGTATTAAATAAAATTGCCCTCAGTGGCAGGAACGAAAGAAACAAAAGAACTTGTAACACTCGCTAATGTAAACTCCGCGAATGACACGGATACATACTGCATAATCCCCCTAGCCCAGCTGTAACGGCTGCACCCGTGGGAACGGAAAGGCGGACAGCGTAACACGCCCTTCCCCAAAGGAAAATTTTGAGCCCTGGATCAAAATTTTCGAATCAAGACCCTGACCCCTCCCTGGATAAACAATCAGCAATTACGTTATCAATCCCTTTAATATGCCTAACTTCTAAATTGTACTCTTGCAAAAGCAAACTCCAGCGGGTCAAACGCTGGTTCTTAAATTTAAACTTGTTCAAAAACTGCAGGGGATGATGGTCTGAATAAATCTTGATCACAGGGCCAAAAGGGGGCAGGTAGACAGCAAAGTGTTGTAGGGCCAGGATAATCGCTAATAACTCCTGCTCTATGACAGAGTAGTTCTTCTGGGCTCTATTAAACTTCTTTGAGAAGTATGAAATGGGATGTTCAACCTGGCCCTCATCCGGCTGCATCAACACTGCTCCTACCCCTACTCGGCTAGCATCAACTGCCAGCACAAAAGATTTGTCAAAATCTGGTGCACGCAATATAGGGTGGTGGCACAGCAGAGACTTAACAGTGGTAAAAGCTTGCTCACACTCGGCTGTCCACTGCCACTTCTTATCCTTGCGCAATAAGTCAGTAAGAGGGGCAAGCACTGTGGAGTAATTCCCAATAAATCTTCGGTAATAGCCGATCATGCCCAAAAATCGCTGGAGGGCACGGCGACACTGGGGTGCTGCAAAGTTGGAAATGGCATCCACCTTAGCCCGAGGTGGAGCCACTTGCCCATGTCCCACAACAAATCCAAGGTACTGGACCTTAGCACGTACGAACTCGCACTTGTCCAAGTTGACTACTAAGCCAGCTTCCTCCAACCGCTTAATGAGCATTTCCACATGATCAAGGTGCTCCTCCCACTTGGTGTCATACACAATGACATCATCGATGTAAACGACACAATTAGGTATGCCATCCACCACTTTATCCATAAGCCTCTGGAAAGTGGCTGGAACATTCTTCAATCCATAAGGCATCACCTGGCACTGATATACTGCACCACTGACAACAAAGCTAGCCACTTGTTTAGCCCGTTCCGTCAGCGGGACCTGCCAGTATCCTTTTACTAAGTCAAGCTTGGTGATATAAGTGGCATTTCCCACCTTGTCCACGGAGTCATCGACCCGAGGCAAGGGATAAGCATCGGTCTTAGACAGTGAGTTAACTTTCCGGAAGTCCACACACAACCTAACCTTCCCATCTGGCTTCGGCTGCAAGGTAACTGGTGAACTCCACTCACTGAAACTCCTCTTGATCAATCCATGGTCCAACATATACTTGATCTCATTATCGAGAGCTTTCTGTCTGATAGGGTTGATGCGGTAGGGAGCTAATTTTACAGGCTTACTATCCCCAACGTCAATGTCATGAGTAGCCCAAGTTGTCAATCCCGGTGAATCTCCAAAACTTTCGGATGTTTCCATAATCTGTTGCAGAGCTCTTCTCGCTTTACTGGATCAAGGTGTCGCAATTTCTCCACCAGAGCTGCATAACCATTGCCCTCCCATAGGTCAGCTGGTAACATCTCACCACGACTAAACACTTCCTCCTGCTCCTGCAACTCACTACCAACCACCAAAACTACAGGAGCGCTCTTATCCCTGGTTCCCTCAACGTCCACTCCAAAGTCACCTTCCAGGAACTGTGGCTGTAACCCTGGTCCACCACTCACATCACAGGCACCAACAGCTCCCTCCACAGCACGTTCCCTTGATGCCACGTCCTCCCTTCCCCGTCCTTCACATCCCAGGTGAGAGACATCAGCAGTCATCCCACAATGAGAATCAACTGGGCGGTAGTATGGCTTCAACATATTAATGTGGCACAACTGAGTACTCTTCCGCCTGTCTGGGGTAACAATTAGATAGTCAAGTTCCCCAACTTTCTTCTTCACAATATAAGGACCACTGAATCTAGCTGCCAGAGGTTTTCCTTGCATGGGCAGCAGTGCCAAAACTTCATCTCCTTGCTTAAACTCACGACTTCTGACCTTCTTATCATAATGAGCCTTCATTTTCGCTTGAGCCCCGATTAGATGGTCACGGGCAAGCTCTAAAGCGCAATGCAGTCTCTCCCGAGTGCGGCAGACATAGTCAAGCATGGATTCCTGGTTGCCAGATTTGTTGTTACTCCAGGCCTCTCGCACCACATCCAAGGGACCACGAACTCTGTGCCCAAACACTAACTCATTGGGTGAAAACCCTAACGACTCAGTTGGTACCTCTCTCACTGCAAACATAACAAAGGGTACCGCTAGGTCCCAATCCTTTCCACTATCATAGCAGAAGGTGCGCAGCATGGTCTTTAAGGTCTGATGATGCCTCTCCAGGGCACCTTGTGACTGCGGATGGTAGGCACTGGACAAAATGTGTTTGATGCCCAACTCTGTCATTGTCTGCTTAAATAAATTAGATGTAAAATTCACTCCACGGTCAGACTGCAACTCCTTGGGCAGGCCAAAATGAGTAAAGAACAGGATAAGTTGCTTGACTACTGACTTCGCCTGCATGCTTCTGATTGGTATAGCCTCTGGGTATCGCGTTGTAACATCCATTATGGTTAACAAATACTTGTTTCCAGCAGAAGTAGGAGGTAAAGGGCCCACGATATCAATGATTACCCGGGTAAACGGAGGTTCAACTGCAGGAATGGGAATCAAAGGGGCCACAGGAAGAACTTGATTAGGCTTGCCCACTATCTGACACGTGTGACAGCTCTTGATGTACGCAGCAACTTGTCCCGGCATACTTGGCCACCAAAAATTATATCTTAAGCGCTGCACTGTCTTTCTGTTTCCCAAGTGACCTGCTAAAGGTCCCTCATGTGCTAACTGTATTAACGGCACCCTATACTGCACAGGCACCACCACCTGCACTAACTCACCCACTCCTCCATCCACCGTGGCGCCAGTGGGCGTCCATCGGCGATGTAAAACATTGTCTTTAATCAGGAACTCCTCCTTACCACACTCCATACTTCTTTCTTCCCTACTCGAGCAAACAAGGGCTTTAATGTTACATCCTCCTGTTGCTTCACCCTCAATTCTGCTGGCCCAACACCCGCCAGCTCTACTGAGGACTGAGATAAGGGACTGGTCGGGACACTGGATTGCGAAGGGCGATCAATCTCAGCGTCACCTCTAGTACACTCGACAGGGGGAGGAATGTCAGACTCCACACTGACATCATCATCACCTCTACCCTCAACAGTGACACTCTGTTCCTCAGGCGCGTTTGACGGTGGTCCTGCATCCCCGCAGTCGACCCCAGCGTCCTGAAATTCTAATTCAGTCGATGGGCTGGGTTCAGTCTCCACAGACACACTCAGCACCACCTCTAGTGTCCTGAGTGGGAAGTGGGGCGGCACCCATGCACGCATTCCCACTCTCCTCACCCACCACAGCAACACTCTGCTCACTAGGTTCCTCCATTGGTGGCCCTGCCTCATCACAGTCGACCCCAAGAACCTGTGACTTCACCAGTTCTTCCTCCCGGGCTGCAACCTGTGCCATAGATCGTGTAATTGCACAGACCGGGAACATGGCTTCCACTTCTGCATCAACTTCAATACCAACTTCTGGGGCGTCAAAACACTTCTCTGCCACAACAACTGGTGGGGGAAGAGATGGAAATACTTTCTCCCCAGCCAGGTCGTTCCCCAGCAGAAAATCAATCCCCTCTACTGGCATTACATCAGCAACAGCTACTTGAGCTGCAGCCTGAACAATGGGGCAATCGAGTTCCACATGAACATAATCATAGTATTCATCTGAGTTCATGCCTCTACACAGCACATACTTCCCTGAGTTTACAGGCCCTCCAGTCACGTTTCTGCACACAGACTGTTGTGCACAGGTATCACGAGCCACAGTAACTGGATAACTGATCCCATGAATTTTCACTGTGCCGTGACATATAAAAGGTTTACACCAGTCTAGGGACGATTTCTGAGGCAGTTCATCCGGAGGTGGCGTAGCATGTTGGGTAACCTTTTCAGCCTGAGCTGGCAGCGAGCACAGCAGGCTGCACTCCAGCTTTCCACAGACTTCTCCCTCACCGTTACCACTCTCCCAACTCCTCTCGTTCACCTGACTCGAACCTACAATTAGTGCCACTGGTTTGGCATTTTGGGAGGCCTTCCACTTAGGGCAGTTAGGCTTGATGTGCCCACTCTGTTTGCAAAAGTAACAAACTAGCTTCGAACTGGATACAGGGCTCTTTCTCCCAGAATTCTTTTTCTCCTCTGAACTTCCCTTGGACTGATTCACGGGAGATTTATCCCAGGCAGGGCCACTCACAGTCCTCTCCCTGGAATACTGAAAATTAGCATACTTGACCCCCATACTCCGCAAGGCAAACACCCGGTCATCAGCCCACGTCGCTGCTTCCTTCACGGTCTTAAATCTCTTCTCCCTAATTTTAACACCAATTTCTTTGTCAGCCATGTTGGTAAAATGTTCCATCAAAAACAGTTCACGCACCTCGTTATACGAAGTGGCGCTCTCACTCAGCAACCACTCGTCTAACCTCTCCTCCAGATACCTAGCGTAGGCCATATAGGTGTCAGCAGGCCTTTTCCGAGCACCACGGAACAACAACCGATAAGCCTCTGGTCTAAGTTCATATGCCTTCAGGATGGCTGTTTTAAATTCATCATAATCATCTACATCCTCAGGGCTCAACCTATTATACACTTCCAAGGCTTTTCCCTTCAGCACATTAGATACCAACCCCACCCAGCGCTGCCTTGGCCACTCAAACTCCCTAGCCTTCTTCTCAAACCTGACAAACCATTCTGTCACCTTCAACTCATCAAATGCTGGCACTAATTTTAGACTCCTTGAGAACCAACTCTCCCTATCCTCTGCACGGCCTGAGGTTTGGGTATCTGAAGTTGGTCTATTAGCAGTCACCTCCAAGCGAGTCTTCTCCAGCTCAAATCGCATTTTTTCACGCTGCATCTCCATCTCCCTCTCTTCTTTCTCTCTGGCACGCTGCATTTCCATCTCCCTCTCTTCTTTTGCACGCTGCATCTCCCTCTCTTCTTTTTCACGCTGCATTTCCATCTCCATCTTTTTCAACTCCAACTGCAACTGAGCCTCCGGTGACAAGGCTCCAGGGTATATGGGAGTGGAATGAACAACTCCAGGGAAAGCACCAGACATCCCTGGGGGAACTGCTCTAAACTGGCTCGGCGGCATCATAGATGGTAATAGTGGGGTAGCGAAACGAGGCATTTCAGCACCATAGTCAAACTCAGGGCTCACACGGGGAGTACCTTTGCTATGTGCCTCTCGTTGTTCCATATCCACAGGTGACTCAGCACGTACGCGATCTGGTGTAGACACGCGTGACTCCATGGCGACAAATCAATGGCAGTACTAAATAATGAAATACTAATGCTGACTGAGAAACTACACACACATCAACTTCACCTCAAAGCACAGAGAACGCCAAGGTAACGATATCCTAGCAAGAAGAAGGCACTGTTAGGATATCCTGGCAGGGTCGCCACTGTTACGGTGGCGCCAGCCCGGGGCTATTACAAAAAAGACAACAAGTCAGCCTTAGATGATCGGCCTCCACTGCGTTGCAAAAATAACGCAGACCCCGGCACTGACACTCCGCAAACTAGAGAAAAAACTGCGCAACGGAAAAACTAAAACGCAACACTCTGTACTTTGATAATAAACGGAACAGCCTACCTATAGATCTAGCCTACTATCGTCACTACCGGAAGTAATACCGCCCGAGACAGCCTACAGGAACACCTCCCACTTACTTCCGGTGGTGACGACTTTCTACTTAACCCGTGTCCAAGGGGGAACGCAGTTAATAGCTCACGATGGTTCTCACTAGCCTTGAGCAAAGAGATGGGATTAACTGTGTAGGGGTTAGTGTGTGTGTGTATGTACGTGTGTTGGGGAACGTTAACAAAGGCAGCGAGAGGACCACGGTGAGCCAAACTGGCCCTCCAAAGACAACACGGTTACAAAAAACAAAATAAAATAACTACTTCCCTCAGTCAGCAACAAAAGAATAAAAATAAACTTAAATGAAAACGCCAGCTCGGCATAAAAATGACTGGGGAGAGAGAGAGTGTGCACACACGCACGATACGGAAGCTAGCTAGGAAGATACTGACTCTGATCAAGGCTCGCGCACGGCCAAGCGCGAACGCATAATCAAATTAATTAATAAGAACTTATATTCGTGCCCCTCTCTCTCTCTACAATAAACTGGTACTTCTAATGCAAGCAAAACATCATTAAATATACTGGTAGCTCACACAAGACAATCAAAATAATCAAATGCATACTCAGCATGGTATTAAATAAAATTGCCCTCAGTGGCAGGAACGAAAGAAACAAAAGAACTTGTAACACTCGCTAATGTAAACTCCGCGAATGACACGGATACATACTGCATAATCCCCCTAGCCCAGCTGTAACGGCTGCACCCGTGGGAACGGAAAGGCGGACAGCGTAACAATATATATATATATATATATATATATATATATATATATATATATATATATCGTGCAAAAAATGTTACGTGGAGAAATCTATTGTGTGCATCGCATGTGTTAGGGAAATGTAGCGCAAGGAGGAGAGAACAAATACACCACACACACACACACACACTACATAACTCCTCATCTTCAAACTCTTCAAGGTCCTGACAGAATTTCAACACCTCTGGAGGAAGTGAGTTATCAGTATTGTGTTGACTTGTATATTGACCTATTACTATATTTATATATTTTTACACGAATAAGTGTTGTTTTCTACTTATACACATATGAGATGGAAGAAAGTTCAGCTTCAGTATCAGTACCTAGCAAAAAACTGATCATGTTGAGTTTCTGAGAACACTGTCAAAAAGCTTATGATATTTTATGTGTATACTTTGGATAAAAAATGAAATTAATAAAACCTAACGAGCGAAAATATGTAGGTGTGCATGTGGCAAGGAAAGAGTGTTTTTTATCTCGCTTGCTGACGAGGAGTATTCTACATATCATCCAGTAACTCAAAAAGCATTGGAGTATCGATTTCCTGTAAAAACCATGATAAAGCTCAGTGAATTCTATGTATGTACATGACCAAAATATAAGCCTTTGGGAGCATATTTTAAAGGTAAAGACGGGGGAAGACAGTGTTTTCTTCTCGCTTGTGGTAAAACTATGCAGTGCTCGGAGGAGTATTCTTCGTTTGTCATCCATTTACTCGAAAAGTATTGGACGTATCGATTTCCTGTAAGAACCATGATAAAGATCAATGAATTCTACGTTTGTCGTCCATTTACTCGAAATGTATTGGACATATCAATTTCCTATAAGAACCATGATGAAGATCAGTGAATTCTACGTATGTACAGGACATAACAATTTGATATCTGATGAAAAGTCGTTGTTACAAAGGGGGGAATATAACAGTTATTTTGCGCGCATGATGAAAGTGCACATGGCCGTGAGTACCCAGTAGTTTTTTGCGATTTACTCGGAAACTAAGAGACATATAAAAAATCTGCGGGTACCATGAGATAGCTCATGAAATCTTACACAAGACTATATATAAAAAAAAACGTGTGGGCAAAAACTTTTGCGGTAAAGCTTCCTGAACAAAAAGGTTTTTTTTAATGGCTTTCAGTGTTTTGCTATTTTCTCGAAAACTACAAATCGTATCAAAACCGGACAAATCTCATTAGAAAGCTGATGAAATTCTCTATCAAAACTTCTAATAATATTTTTCTGTATGATGGAAAACTTTCGAACTAGTATGTTGGGAAGTGAGATTGACATTCCAAAATGTTTATTCACACTGGCCTAATGTACTTTTATTCTTTTTTTTTTGCTTATCAGCTAGAACAAACATCGGCGAATAAGATGATGTAGGTTTCATGGCAATATATAGAGGTTTGGGGGGCGATAATAAGGCGAGAATACACGTTTTCAGCAGCGCGCGGGCGGGCTGGCAGGGAGGTTTGGGTGGAATAAAATCGTTCACCGGAAAACTTGTTAAACTTATCCGTGCGTGAGAGGGTTGATGTGTCGGAATTTTCTCAAAACCAGCATATGATAGACATAGAATGAAGTTTGTAAGTAAAGAATTTCATAAAAGTTCCTTCAACAATAACAGATTTATTGACATTAATATGAGGCCTCAGAGTAGTTAATCACCCTACACAGTATAAGTCCTGTAATCCGAATCGCAGGTGACAAAGGGTCTTTTGAACTATTGGATTTTTCGGACTATTGGGAGGGTCCTCTGAAAACATTAGAAATATGTACATGATCATTAAATAAATGCTTAAAACGATATGGGATATTGTTTTACCCACCAGAAATGCATAAAAGTGGTGATGAATAGTTGCAGGCAGGTACACCTAAGTCTAAATGCCAAGTCCAAGCCAGATAAAGCCTCAGTTAAATCCCAGAAAAATTGGAAAAATCCCAGGAAAAAGTCAAGAAACCGCCCCCCCCAATCGAAAAATATTGCCTTGAATTCAGAGTATTGGGATTCTTGAAGTGCACTGGTCAACAGCCAAAATGGTTCTCATACGTGAGTATGTGTCCCTGACTAATTTCATAGCACTGATTTCAAACCTGATGTTCATTAAGTGCTATCGGACCAGGTTTCTTGAATACTTGACTGAAAACATATTCAATGTGGCATAACATGTCTCAATCTTGTACCATATATTGAGGCACACACAGATATTACTGTGATGATTTATGGTGCATTTTATGGAAAACCAATGCATATTTTATTAGCAAGTGATGAAGTTCTAAAAATATTTCTTCACTTTGCTTTTCCACTTGTTTAGCAGATTCTCTTCACGCTGAAGCATCCAGCAGTAGTATCGGCCTTGATACCTGCTCTCTACTATAGCAGAGTCTTGGGGAAACCTTTCACCATGCTCGTCACTGATGTCTCGAAGATTATCTGGGAAGAAATCGAGGTGGGAGTGAAAGAAATGGATCTTCAAGGACATCCGTGCATGCATCCCTCTCCAACGAGTTTAATGCCTTGATGAAGTCACCATCATTAACCAGCATGCAGATCTGAGGACCATTCAAGACCCCTGCATTCAACTTGGCTATGGATACCATGCCACTGAGCTTCACAGACAATAATTGAAACCCAGTAACTGTCTGATCCATAGCTTTTACGAAATTTTTCGACCAGCCCAGCTTGTATGAAATGCAGGCAAGAATATGTTCTCTGGATCTACAAGGAGTCTGAACCTTCCGGGTGCATCTTTTGGTCTTGCCGGCCATTCTTTCCTTACATAGTGTTCGGCATTAGCTCTACTGTTCCACAAGCAGAGAAAGCACATGTGCTTTGTGTAACTGCTGTGAAGGCCCAGAAGTAGACTGATCACTTTGAGGTCCCCACATATTTTCCAATGATGCTTCTCATATTTGATAGCAGAAAGCACAATCTTCATAGTGTCATAGCTCTCGGTCATCTCCGCGTGTGCTATTGGCATAGATGAAAGCCGATTCCCATTGTGCAGGAGGACTGCTTTCAGAGTGTCTTTTCCTAAATCTAAAAACAACCTCCAATCATCCAGCTTGTATGGATCAGACTTTCAGAGCTGTTGCATGAGAAACACTACGTCATCGCAATTGCAAAGGCTGTTTGCCATTTTGAAAAACGCAGACAGTTGTCTATGCCAATGATGTGCCACAGTGATGTGCACTCAATCTTCCAGCAGGGTACGCTGCATCAGTCGTAATCCCAAGAGGTCTGCCTTTTCTTTAGACAAATCATGAGATCAGGAAGGGTTCCCTGGTTGAATGGTTTGGGCCCACTGTTTCCTGAGTCATCCTGGTAGTCATCATCCATGGGGCTATGACTAGAATCAGATTCGCTGCTTACCTCGTGTTCAGCAGGTGGGTTTGGAACCGGTAGTTCTGCACTGTGTGGGACTGGTTAGATTGCAGATGCGATCTTGGGGTACTGTATTGTGGTTCGTGTCTTGACAGGTATTTCTTTGATGTTTGTGAGACAGAGGTAGCAGTCGTTGCTGTGGTCTTTGGGCTCTCGCCACACCACTGGTACAGCGAATGGCAAACCCGAACTTCGTTTTCCATGCTTTTATACACTCAGGTGATTGATACAGGGCCTACATACTATGTGAAGTGCCCATTTCTTGTCTTGGTCACCTAATGGACATTTGAAGTAGCTTTGTAGTTCACTACGTGATGGATTTCTTGAAGCTTTCCAAAGTGAATGCTCTACAAATGTAACAGAAATGGTCAGGATCATTTACACATTTGTGGCATTCCATCTTCCACCATGTCAAAGTGACTGAGAATTTCTGCAAGAACAATAGTGGAAACAATATACAGTATGTAGCCTCCAATAAAATCAGGTAAAAATTGTGTATATCGTGAAAACAGCAAATACGTCAACAACAACAACAACAATAATAATAATAATAATAATAATAATAATAATAATAATTCAGTAATAATAATAAAGGTTGCCCAACTGTATATCAAAGGTGCCATTTTATTCTTAAAAAAAAAAAAAACTAACACTAAAAACTCTAAAAATAACATGCTTGTCAGTTCACACGTGTCAGTTCCATACAATATAAGACTTTATAGCATTTATTCCCTGGCGATGTAAAATGCATATTTTACCTTTGTACTTTCGTTTGTATTATGTACATAGTTTAGTATTTACATGATTTTCCTGAGTATCACACAGCCAAAGGAACAACCACTTTCCTAGTTCTGTCTGAAGAAAATTTACAACTGCAGTGCGTGTGGATGGTGAACTAAGTGAATTTTTCTCTTTGAAAGTTGGGTTGAAACAGGGATGTGTCATGTCTCCATGGTTGTTCAATCTGTACATGGAGGGGGTAATAAAAGAGGTACAAGGTAGGGTAGTGGATGTTGGAGTGGCCCTGGTGAGAGAGGATAGTGTTTGGAAACTCCCTGTACTGTTGTTTGCAGATGATACTGTGTTGTTGAGTGAAGACGAAGGGGAGCTGCAAGGCTTGGTGGATGAGTTTGGGAGAGTGTGTAAGAAACGGAATCTAAAGGTGAATGTAGGGAAGAGTAAAGTGGTGGTCTTTGAGAGAGGTGAAGTCAGTGAATGTACAGCGAGGTTGGATGGTGAGGAATTGGAAAATGTGAGTACGTTTAAGTACTTGGGTAGTGTGATGAGTAAGGATGGAGGTTTGGAGGGTGAAGTGCTTGAAAGGGTACAGCAGAGAAGAAAGGTTGCTGGTTCCTTGAAAGCAGTGATAAGAAACAGGGAAGTGAGCATGGAAGTGAAAAAGTTACTACATGACAGTATTGTGATACCAACTCTAACGTATGGAAGTGAAGCTTGGATGTTGTTGGAAGGACACAAGTCAAGAGTGAGAGCAGTGGAAATGAGTTATTTAAGAGGAGCCTGTGGAGTCACATGGAGAGAGAGGCTGACGAATTAGGATATAAAGGAGCGTTGTGGTGTGGATGTGGATGTGATAGGATGCGTTATGAGGAACACATTGAGGTGATTTGGCCATGTGGAGAGAATGGAGGGTGAAAGACTGACGAAGAGAGTGTATGTGAGTGAGGTGGAGGGGGGAAGAGGGAGGGGGAGGCCGAGGATGAGATGGAGGGATGGGGTGGAGAGGTATATGAGAGAGGAGGGTGTGAGTTGGGAGCAGGGCAGTGAAATGGAGGGGGACAGGGCGACTTGGAGGCGATTTGTTTGTGGGCACCCCGTACGGGATTGAGGCGTCTGGCAATAGATAGATAGAAAATTCATTGAAAACCCTATCTCTAGCATTGTGTGTTTCAGAGGGTTCAGTTCTTCCATAATGCATTCATGAAGCTTAGGAAGATAATTGAGTTTCTGTCTATATAAGAGGATTAAATAAAGTAAAAGGGTCATTCCATAACAAATCACCCAATTTGAGAAAAATTTCCCAGGTCACCCTTTCAGATTCTCCTGAAAAAATTCACAGGTGCTCCTATAGCAAACTTATGGTGAAACCCCAAATATTACGTCTGTATCTCTAATAGTTTTGAAACTAGAGCCCTTTGAAATTTTAATTAATTTAATGCATTTTGCTGCACGAGCCATTTGGTCCAACTCCTGACATTCATGACTCCTTTGATATGGCATATACAGCACTGAAACTTTGTGGCTAGGGCTAACTTTTTCAGTAGAATTGAAAAATGTAACCAGATCAGGTGTATCACATGTATTTTTCCTCTTGCAAGGCTCTGAAAATGGCCGAAAATTCAAAATGGTACCCTCTTTGACAGCTTTTCACTCAAACACTATGCTAAATATAGGACTCATAGCTTTTTTCCTGTCAGTTGGGACATATTAGGCCATGTGTAAACAGTAACCATATTCATTACTCTTATAGGAGTGTCAGAATAATGTTTTGAAATATGCTCTTATTTCATAGTTCCTCAAAAATGCCCATTTTCATATCCTCATTTGACCATGTGGGCAGTTAACTATAATTTTCATAGTTTTACCTTGTATTTCTATATATCTGAAGATGATCTGACAAAAATTTGGTGTTGTTGCCAAGCTTTCTTCTGGAGTTATGATTTTTTAAAGAATCAGCTGTCATGCTTTTGTACAAATTCAGCCAAAACAAATATTATATAGTTCAGTTTCAGAACTGCCACATAGTCTTATTTCAGTAAGAGGAACATTCTTCCCCTTCGTAAATTAATTCAGAATAGTGAAAATAAATACTTTCTTAAGTTAGGCAATTATATTTAATGTCAAAAACATGTCAAAGTATTATTACCAGTAATGGACAAATTATCGCAGCAAGGACGTTCTCTTTTCAGGACATAAACAATCACTGTAAATAGCATTCAGATTCACAGTGACAGTGGTTAATACTTTCTTGGTGACATGTCAGCATTTCACCAAATAGATTTTAATATTACAGTGTTACTAATTTTTTGGTAATACCTTAAATATATATTATTTTGAAGATCATCTTGACATCAGTAGCACAAATAACACAATGACTCTCATGGCATATATTGCAAAAACACACTTAACTGGACATGGCAATACTCAAGAGTTACTGATTTTGCATAGAATTTGGGAAGAGAGTGTGAATTTTGTTCAGGTCAATGGAAACTAACTGTCCAGTTGCCAGCCGTACTATCTTGAGCACTAGGTCACTGATGTCACACATATGTTGTAATGGTACATAAGATCAAGTACAAGAAAATTCCATCAAATTCAGATTTGCTGAACTGTTTGACGCCTGTAAAACAATAGATGGTTTAAGGTCACACCACAGTTTCATTCTCTGCACAGTGTCAATTTGAATTTGATAGAATTTTTTTTGTACTTGATCTTATGTACAATTACAACATAACATGTGTAACATCAGTGAACCTAGTGCTCAAGATAGTATGACTATCAACTACGCACTTAGTTTCCATTGATCTAAACAAAATTCACACTCTCTTCCCAAAATCTGTGCAAAATCAATAACTCTTGAGTATTGTCATGCCCAATTAAATGTGTTTTTGCATTATATGCCATGCAAGTCATTATGCTATTTGTGATACTGATGTCACGATGTTCTTCAAGATAATAAACTATAGAACTAAAGTATTACCAAAAAGTTTGTAAGATTTTAATATTAAAACCTATTTGGTGAAATGTTGACCTGTCACTAAGAAAGTATTGAATACTGTCACTGTGAATCTGAATACTATTTACAGTGATTGTTTATGTCCTGAAAAGAAAAAGATGTTGCTGTGATAATTTGTCCATTACTATTGATAATGCTTTGACGTGTCTTTGACAATCAATAAAATTGCCTAATATTTGTGTCGGGAGGGGGTTGGTGATAACCATTACCCTATTCAGGCACAAAATGATCCACAGATATACATGGCGAGTGATGAGAAGGGTGGGTGGTGAACTGAATGAAAGGAAGGCAATGATTGATTATGTGTGTGTGGATGAAAGGACGCGAAGATACAACAGCTTATGGAGGTTGGGGGAGTGGACTTTCTGACCACTACTTGGTAGTGGTCAGAATCATGATCCAAGTAAGATGGAGAAATAGAAGAAGGGAAGGACAGGAGGAAGGAGTAGTCGCAAGGAGAGTGGAAAGGTTACAAGAGGATGAGAAAAACGCAGAATATAAGAGAGAAGTGGAGGAAAGATTGGGTAAATATGAATTGGAGCTGATGGGAGACGTAGAAGGTGTGTGCAAGATATTCACAAAAGAAATATGTGCAGCATGTGATGTGGTGTGTGGAGTGAAGAGAAGATGGAAGGGGGTGCAAGGAACAGCATGGTGGAATGAAGAGGTGAGACAGGCTGTGGCACAAAACAAGAAAGCATACAATGAATGGATGAGAAATAGGGGCGTCGAAGTTGAGAGGCGGAAGAGAGAGTTATTTGTAGAAAGGAAGAGAGAGGTGAAAAGATTAGTATGAGAGAGTAAGAAGACAATGGATGAGGAATTTGGAAGGAATTTGCGTGTAAAGTGGAGGGACTGTAAGAAAATGTTCTGGAAATAGGTGAAGAAAGTAAGTCAGGGTCGCAGTGAAGTTAGTAGGGGAGTGAAAGATAAAAATGGTAGGTTACTAGTGGAGAAGCGAGTAAAAGTGAGCAGATGGAGAGAACATTTTAAGGAATTGTTGAACATAGAGAATGGAAGTAATGCGAGTAAGTGGCTGGAGAATGGCTGGGAGAAGGAGGGAGGTGAGAAGACGGGAAGAAGTCAGTAGGATGGAAGTTGTGGAAGCAATGAAGAAAGTCAAATTCGGGAAAGCCCCAGGAATTGATGAAGTGTGTGGTGAAATGCTGAAGGATAGGGGAGAGATAGTAGTAGAATGGTTGTGGAGGATGTGCAGATTGGCCTGGGAGGAAGGTAGAGTCCTGGAGGATTGGAAGTCAGGTATAATTATTCCCTTGTACAAAGGTGTAACGACGAGTTTTTTTAGATCTTTCCCCGCTTGTTATTGTTCCATCAGTGTAATGTTAGGATTTATAATCTTACCAGTTGTTGGTTCTGGTCAACTTACCCATTGATAATACAAATGGTACTCGACTTAGTCTCCCCTCCTTGGTTGATAGAAAATTCACTTCAGTAAAACAAAAGGGGGAGGGGGTGGTGTTTTGACTTGGCATGGTAAAGGATAATTGTTTAAGATAGTTTTGGTAGCGTTTGTAGTTTTTGGCCGAGTCGAGATTAAGTCAGTACCACGTGTGGTCGTCATTCCCAAAGCAAAGGAATCTTGAATTGGAAGGGGAGTGAGTTAGGCATGAGAGGACATAATTCCCTTGACTGGGTATACAAAAAAAAATTACATATACTTTACTTTAATAATACTACACTGGTTTTCAACAGACATTTTTAATTACATGACCTTTAGTCATATGAAAAAGGGTTGTACATTAAAACCATGGTTTGGGTGATAATTCCTACAACATTGTCACCAGGCGAAACAATTTGGAACATTCAAGCAATTTCTGAGGTCATCGTACCTCACTCTTTTTTTTTGTCAGTTATTCTTGGGCTCGACCATAGCCTCAAGACTGGAACATTTATGAGCTTGGGTTATCTTTTCGGGCTGGCATAGCCTCGAACCAATAAAAAAAATCACTCGTGCTCTATTTCGTCGGCGTAGTATAACCTCATCATGCAATTCACTATAATTCACAAACACTATCAATTCATAATTATTAATAGTTCATAATCATCATTAATGCATAATCACTAAAAATACATAATCACTCGGGCTTGTTTAGCCTCGAGGAACAACTCGAAAATCACATAATCACCAAGAATACATAATCACTCGGGCTTGTTTAGCCTCGAGGAACAACTAAAAAAAATCACCTTTTTTGCTCACAACCACTAAGTTTCCTTCCACGCTCCTAATTTTCTAACATATTAACATAAGAGAAAGAAAACGGTTAATGAATTTGAATTTCGCCTTTCCGTTACATAATCACATCACTTTTCAAATTTCTATTCCTTATCTACAAAAACAGAAGTTCATCTGATAGATCAATAATGCCATTTCTACTACATTCAGTTTATAAAATAATTCATGGGTAGTATAAGTGTGTATGTAAGACGAGTCTATGGGCAATACCACGAGATGGCCTCGTGCACACTCTGACGTCACCGGTGTCTGGGGACTGAACCAACGTCTATTATACACGATGTTTGAGCAGCGAGTCTTTACGTTAAGCTTTTAACAACATTACTTCATATGGTTCACGCCAAGTAAGGATTAAACAAGAAAAAGGGGGGAAAAGGAGGAATGTGGACAGCTCACCTGAACCAACGTCCATTATACACGATGTTTGAGCAGCGAGTGGGCCTCCCCGGGCACGCCAGAGCCGCCACTGCTAGATCAAATGAGATTGTGTTTTTGTAATATGGTGGGTTTTAATTCTCTTCACTATTTATATAGTAGTGTACACATGACATTAGGACTTTTGATTGAATTGGGGAAAATTTGGGATTCAATCCTTACTTAATTTAAATACTGAATTTACTACTATCCCGCCTTGAGTTTGGGGCAGCTTATGCCATCTAGTGACGGCTAAGGCAAGCGGGACTATTAAATCCCTCACAGATGACATTATTTAGGCCTTTTTGACTGTTAATCTTACATATTTCGGTTCTAGCAGCTTCATTAGTAAGCATTTCACAACTAGGATACGGAGAGAATTGTATACCCATCATTACTCTGTTTAAGGTTTAAACTTGGCGCCCTACAACGACGCACAAACAAGGAGAAAGGCTGCTCGCATCTGTTATTCATCACTCGACCAGACGGAGGAATTCCCATAGCTCAACACTCACAATTACATCACCCAATGCATAGACACAGAGATGCATACATATAAAAATAAAGTTAACCCTACAACAATCATTAACATATGAACTACTACATAGGACAGGAATTTATAGACTAGTATTCAGATTACACCCTATCTAACTTAGAAATTACAATACCTCTAAACACATACATGAATACTAAATTTGTGGCATTACAAAGGGAAAGGGGGAAAAAGGAGTGTGTGGTAATCAAGGGTCATTTGTCTTCTTAGTGTAATAGGAAAAGTGTATGGTAGGATACTTATTGACAGAGTTAGGGAAGTAACCGAGGAATTAGTTGGAGAACAACAGGGAGGCTTTACGAAGGGAAGAGGTTGCGTAGATCAGATATTCATTTTTCGATCTTTAGTGGAAAAGTTTGTAGAGAAGGGAAAGAAGTTGTATGCAGCCTTCATGGATTTGGAGAAAGCATATGACAGGGTGGATAGACAAGGATTGTGGAAAGTATTAAGGATATATGGAGTAGATGGGAAGTTGTTGAATGCTGTGAAGAGTATGTATGATGGTACTAAGGCTGCAGTGCATGTGGATAGTGAACTGAGTGAATTTTTCCCTTTGAAGGCTGGGTTGAAACAGGGATGTGTCATGTCTCCATGGTTGTTCAATTTGTACATGGATGGGGTAATAAAAGAAATACAAGGTAGGGCAGCGGATGTTGGGGTGGCCCTAGTGAGAGAGGGTAGTGTTTGGAAACTCCCAGAACTGTTGTTTGCAAATGATACTGTGTTGTTAAGTGATGAAGAAGAGGAGCTGCAAGGCTTGGTGGATGAGTTTGGAAGTGTGTAAGAAACGGAATCTAAAGATGAATGTAGGGAAGAGTAAAGTGATAGTCTTTGAGAGAGGTGAAGTCAGCGAATGTACAGTGAGGTTGGATGGTGAGGAATTGGAAAATGTGAGTACGTTTAAGTACTTGTGTAGTTTGACGAGTAAGGATGGAAGTTTGGAGGGTGAAGTGCTTGAATGGGTACAATAAGGAAGAAAGATTGCTGGTTCCTTGAGAGCAGTGATAAGAAACAGGGAAGTGAGCATGGAAGTGAAAAAGTTACTACATGACAATATTGTGATACCAACTCTAACGTATGGAAGTGAAGCTTGGACGTTGTTGGAAGGACATAAGTCAAGAATGAGAGCAGTGGAAATGAGCTATTTAAGAGGAGCCTGCAGAGTCACATGGAGAGACAGGCTGACAAATGAGAATATAAAGGAGCATTGTGGTGTGGATGTGTATGTGATAGGAAGCGTTAGGAGGAACACACTGAGGTTGTTTGGCCATGTAGAGAGGATGGAGGGTGAGAGACTGGCGAGGAGATTGTATGAGTGAGGTGGAAGGGGGGAGAGGGAGGGGGAGGCCGAGGATGAGATGGAGGGATGGAGTGGAGAGGTATATGAGAGGTGGGGTTGTGAGTTGTGAGCAGAGCAGTGAAATGGCGAGGGACAGGGCGATGTGGAGGCAATTTGTTTGTGGGCACCCCGTACGGGATTGAGGCGTCTGGCAATAGATAGATAGACAGAAAAAAAATGTTTATTTTCACTATTCTGAATTATTTTATGAAAGGGTAGTATTTTCTACTTACTGAAATAAGACTATGTGGCAGTTCTGAAACTGTGAACTATGTAACATTTGTTTTGGTTGAATTTGTACGAAAAGAACATGACAGCTCTTTTAACAAAAAAAATCATAACTCCAGAATGAAGCTCAGAAACAACACGAAATATTTGTCAGATCATCTTCAGATATATAAGAATACAAGGTAAAAATATGAAAATGACAGTTAATTGTCCACATGGTCAAATTAGGATATGAAAATGGGTAATTTTGAGGAAATATGAAAATACTGCATTTTTCAATACATTAGTCTGACACTCCTATAACAGTAATGAGTATGGTTACTGCATACGCATGGCCTAATATGTCACAACTGACAGGAATAAAGCACTGAGTGCTTTAGCATATTGTTTGAGTAGGAAGCTGTCAAAGGAGGTGTAATTTTGATTTTTTGGCCATTTTCAGAGCCTTGCAGGAGGAAAAGTATATAAGATACACCTGATCTGGTTACATTTTTCAATTCTACTAAAAAAGTTAGCCCTAGCCACAAAGTTTCAATCCTGTACATGCCATATCAAAGGAGCTATGAATGTCGGGAGTTGGACCAAATGGCTCATGCGGCAAAATGCATATAATTAAAATTTCAAAGGGCTGTAGTTTCAAAACTATTAGAGACACAGACCTAATATTTTTTATTACACCATAAGTTTGCTATAGGAGCACCTGTGATTTTTTTTTTTTTTTTTTTCAGGAGAATCTGAGAGGGTGACCTGGGACTTTCTGGGTGATTTGATTTGGAATGACCCCAAAAATAAATTGCCAAGGTCCTGAGCTATATTTTTGCGGACGATACAAAGGGTGATCCACATACTGCACCCAACCTTGCCACTCTGCAATTGGCGTCTTGTGTGTTACTGGGAAAACTCAGTTGACCTAGTCTGTAACTGCTCTGTCATACGAAATTATATTGTTTTTGCCTTGACCTAACCTGAAATTGTCATCCCTCCATCATGAGTGCTGTGTTGTAGCAATGGAGTAGTGCCAAAATTCAAACCTAGTCAGCAAGAAGTGCTGTGGAAGGATGTACAGCCGAAACATCGTTCATTTCTGCCACTGAGCTATGGTAAATTAGCTTCAGAAGGACGCAAATGTAGGAAATGTTTGTGTGAATGAAACATAATTATGCGGTGTAAACAAGGGACATGAAGTGCAGACACTTTAATATTTTAAAGGGGTTGTGGAATGAAGGGAATGATCCAAGGTTGAAACTTATGCAACACACAGAAATACTCCAGCTGAGCGGTAAGGATAATCCAGTGTGTGGATTATTAAAACTCGAAGAATAAACGTACGACACACAGGGGTCTGGGTGGTCAAGTAGCTGTACGCGCATTTCCTACTTTCCTTGTACCTCACAAATCCTTACTTTAATTACACCCACCTTTGCAAAGCAAGAACGAGATGTTTTACTTTGTGTGTGTGTGTGTGTGTGTGTGTGTGTTCATACCTAATTCTTACCTAATTGTATCTTTACAGGAATGAGTCAAGCCCGTACTGTCCCGTGTCTTAAACCATATTTATCGTACATATCCTTAAATTTGTGAATTGTTTTGCCACACACTATTTCATTCGGTAGGGCATGCCATTGATCAATTGCTCTGTTTGGGAAACTGAATTTCCTTACGTCTTTATCACCTCTCTTCTTATGCAGTTTTTTGCAGTGTCCTCTTGCTGATGCTTCTCCATATGTTAAGTAATCATTTATGTCTATTTTCTCCTTCCCTGATATGCACTTATATAGCATTATCATGTCACCTCTTTTCCTTCTCTCCTGTAGTGTTGGTAGATTCAGTTTATTTAGTCTTTCTTCGTAGCTTAGGTCCCTTAAGCTTGGTATCCATCTTGTAGCGGCCCTTTGAACTTTTTCAATCTTGTCTATGTGCTTTTTGAGATGAGGACTCCAGACTACTGATGCATATTCCAGGGTTGGTCTAATGAATGATGTTATTATCCTTCTTAGCATGTCTTCATTTATGTATGTGAATGCTATTCTCATACTTGCAAGCAGTGTATACATGTTCCGTACCTTCTCGCTGATGTGGTCAGCCGGAGATAGTCTGTTATTGATAATCACACCTAGGTCTTTCTCTCTTTCTGATGTGTATAGGATTTTATTTCCTAACTTATAATCTCAATCAGGTCTTTTTCCACTTTTACCAAACATAATTACATGACACTTGTCCACACTGAATTCCATTTGCCATGTACTACTCCATTCATGAAGTTTATTTAATTCTTCTTGTAGCTCTTTACAAGAGTCTGTGTTAGTAATTCTCCTTTGTATTTTTGCATCATCTACAAACATATTCAGATAGCTTTCATTTCCAGTGTTACTGTTTATATCATTTATATACACTAAAAACATGATTGGTGCCAGCACTGAACCCTGTGGTACTCCACTAGTCTTCTTTCCATGATGAGCAGTTTCCTCTTAGTACTGTTCTCATTTCTCTTTTTATGAGAAAGTCTTGCATCCAACAAAACAGTTTGCCTCGAATTCCTCCTTGATGGTACAGTTTTCATAAAAGTCTTTGGTGTGGTACTGTGTCAAAAGCTTTCTTGAAATCTAAATAGATACTGTCCACCCATCCTTCCCTTTCCTGTATTGTGTTTGTTACTCTGTCATAGTAGCTCAACAGATTAGTAACACATGATTTTCCTTTTCTGAAACCAAACTGTCTTTCTGTTATCATACTGTGTTCTTCTAGATGATTTACCCAAGCTTTTCTTATAAGCTTTTTAATACCTTGCTTACAATACTGGTCGGTAGTTGAGTGGATTTTGTCTATTTCCTTTCTTGAATAAGGGGACAATATTTGCCCTTTTCCAAATATCAGGCAGTTTACCTTGACTCAAGGATTTCTTGAAAATTAAAATAATGGTTTACTTAACTCCTTTGCACATTCTCGTAGTACCCAACACGAAATTTCATCAGGACCACTTTCTTTTCCTCTGTCTAATCTACTTAACTCCTCCTGTATTACTTTTTCTGCTATTTGTATATCTGGTAGTATGTGTGGACATGCATGTTCCACATAGTCCCTCTCAAAATTTTTTTCTTCTGTAAAAACTAATTGGAAATTCTTATTTAGTGCTTCACAAATATCTTTCTCTTGTGTATAAGTGATTCCTTCGTCCGTAATTGATTGTATTATATCTTTTACTTTGGTTTTGCTTCTGATATAGCTGTAAAACAGCTTTGGTTGATCACTACTTTTATTTATTATATCCTCCTCAAACTGTTTTTGGGCTTCCCTCCTTATTCTTGTATAATCGTTTCTTGCCTGTTTGTAATTATTATACGCCCTTTCACTATTATGTCTTCTGTATCTATTCCACAACAAATCTCTTCTTTCTTTTGATTTTTTACATTCTGTATTGAACCATTTCTGTATTTTCTTATCTGCTTCTTTGTGCTGTGGAATGTACTTCTGGACTCCTATTTCATAAAATTCACAGAATTTTTTATAAACAGCATTTACATCTTGTCCTCTAAGCTCATTTTCCCAATCAACTTCTAAGAAATACTTCTTTAGGTCTGGATAATTTCCCTTTTTATAGTTTAGGCTCTTTTTGTAACTGTCATTGCTGTTTACTATGTCATATCCTATCCTGAAATTATAATTTAGTACTGCATGATCGCTTTTGCCGAGTGGAGGGTGATATATTAAACTGTCAATATCATTTTCTTGCCTAGTAAATATCAGATCTAGCACTGAAGGTACATCAAGTCCTCTTTTTCTGGTGGTTTCCCTCACATGTTGCGTTAGGAAAAACTCTTGTACGAGATCCAGGAGCTTTTGGTCCCAACAGCTTTCTTGGCAAATTATATCTAGAGTATTCCAATTTATATTTGTATTAAAATCCCCAGTTAGTATAATTCTTTCCGATTTCTCTTCCATTTTATGTAGTAATGATCTTAAACTCTGAATTGTACTCTCTGCCAGGTCCTCATATTCATCTCTTTCCCATGTGTTTGATCTGGGTGGCATGTACAAATTGGCTACAATTACTTTACCTTCAGATGTGTTGATCTCTACTGCAATCAGTTCTACTTGTGATGGTATATCTAGTTTTATTTCATTGACTTTTAGATTTTTCTTAGTTAATATTATAATTCCTCCTCCTTTTTTAAATTTCTGTCTCTTCTCCATATATTGTATTCCTCTAAGTTTAGTATGTCATTGGATATCCTTGGTGTTAATTTTGTTTCAGTTAGGCATATTATTTGTGGTTCATTTTCTCTGACATAATCATTCATCTCTAGTAATTTAGATACCATTCCATCCACATTTGAGTACATCAACTTTATCATCTTGTTTATATACTTGTCATGACATGGTTCTACTATCTTCCTCCTTTTTATTCCATCCTATTTGTGTACCACTTTCGTACCTGCAATCCTATTACTTTGTAAAAAAATTTCTTCTTCTCTTCTGATCTTCCCTCATTTTTTGTTTTTGCTTCCTCCCTTTTCTCTTTCAGTAATTCCAGTTCCTCTTGTGTTAGGCATCTTTTTATCCATACATTTTTGAACTCCTCTTTTTCCATAAGATTCTTTGCATTTTTTAGTATCTCTTCCACAGTGTTTACACTCTGGAAAGTCACCTTTAGAGGTCTTGTCTTGCTTTTCTCATATTTCCCTAACCTTTTGTGTTCCTCTATGTCTTTACTACAGATTTCCTCTGATACTTCTTTCAGTAAGCTCATTACATTTCCCATCTCCTTTTTGTCTCTTGTGATCTTGTTTTTTACTTCTTCCTCTTCTATACCAGTGATTACTATAGATTTGTTTATATCTACTGAATCTCTGACTAACTTTGGATTGTTTTGGATTATTCTTTTCACTTCCTTTTTAATGCTTTTCTCCTCCACCCTTGTTTCTAAGTCTTTCTTTACTTTCACCATTTGAGCATATGTGATTTCCACATCATTTTTGTAGCTTTGCACAGCTTCATTCACCTGTGTTATCTTCTCCTCAGTATCACTGCTCTGGTGTATAAGACTCCTTACTTGCCTAATTGTCTCTTTGTCATTTTTTAACTCTTTCATAACACTCTCGTGATTGACTACTGTACTTGCCATTTCACTCGTTTTCTTCCAAAGTGTACTCAATTCCACTGTTAGTTCACTGATGGTTGTGTCTTTCTTGTTGGCCTCCCTTCCTAGTTTTCCTATTTCTTCCTTTTGCAAGTGCATCTGCTTCTTTATTTCATCAATTTCATTTTTGAAAGCCATTTCTAGTTTGTGTACACGTTCAACCAATCTATTGTGAGTCTCCACTTCAACCAGTTCTTGGTGGAAATCATCATTTTGCTTTTTACCTTTATCCCTTTTCTTTTCCAAATTTGCTTTACTAAAGTATGTATCCATTTTGCAATACTAAAAGTGCAGAGTATGTACTTACAATCCCCGTGTTGCTGTAGTCTAAACAAACCTCAGATGACTCAGTGCATTCTTTCGTCTTTGTTCTCTTTCCTGTTTGAACAAGTCTTGTTTAAACTTATTATTTTTTTCCTTTTGATAATGAAAAATCATTTAGTCTAACCTGGTACAGAGCTTGACTCATACAAAGATACTAATTTAGGTAATGCCACTGGCCGTGTTGGTTCCGTACGGAGCGCCGATGTTGCACGCACTGGCCGTGTTGGTTCCGTACGGAGCGCCAATGTTGCACGTACTAGCTGTGTTAGTTCCGTACGGAGCGCCGATGTTGCACATCCGCCTCGATTGACTCCCTGTGTGTGTGTGTGTATGTTTCAGTGAACAAAATATCTCAGAAAGTTTTTACCCAGTTTGTTCAAAACTTGGAGGAAGGTTTGTGGATTTCCCTCCAGAGCTGGCCTATTTTTCCGAAAACACCAGGTCAAAGACTAAGGTCACAATGCAATATCAAATTATACAACTGTGATTCGACTGAAATCAAACTATGTGGAACATTTGAAATCACAGTCCAACCCATGCATGTCTGTGTATCAGCATAAGCACTGAATAGTTCTGTTCTCATTTGGGATCAGACTTGGAGAAAGTGTTGAGAGTCAGCCAAGGGGATAACCCGTTTAAATAGATATATAACCTGAACAGGAAGGTCACAAGTCAAAGTCAGCTAAAAAAAAAAAAAAAATCTAATTTATACCAAACATGGCAGAAGGGCTTAAGGAAGGGAATGGGTAATGTAATTCAATTTCAATAACAATTCGTCAAAGGTCAAGGACACAGGGTAAAGTGAATATTCAAGGTAACATGCCAAGGTCAAATTAATCTGGTTTGACACGATTTTGTCTAAACCTGGTGGAATATTTAAAGGTAAGAAACACATGAAGGAATTCATTAGAAAGAAAGAGCACGGTCAAAAGTCGACTCGTGTGTTTCTTATGAATAATTGGCTGAAGCATTTTTTACCTAACTTGACCAGACTTGGAAAGATTGAGGGTTACTCACGAGGTTGCTCTATTTTGGAACAGTAGGTCAAAGATCAAGCTCACATGGCAAGGTCAACTTAAACAGTTTTTAACCTAGTTAGACCAAACTAATCAGAGCACAGCATGGATTAACTGATTCGGTCAACTGACAAGGTCAGAGGACAAAGTCAAATGCTAAGCCTTGGCAAGTTGCACAGTGCAGTTGAGTTCTTGTTTCATCTGCTATATCAGTACAATGAAAAAATTCCTAAGAATAATAAAGACTGTATCCAAATGCACATTATTTATTAAATCAAGGCCGTTTCATTTACTACTACTATGCATCATTTTCTACAATATATGACCTTTGATATGGTATAAGGCAGACAAGAGATATTCATTGAACTGAACTCGCATATGGGAAGGTATTTAAAGTGAAACTACAGTACACAGGACACAAGCTGATCCCGCTTCATATACGGTTAAGGAGGGAACATAAGCATTTGTATATGGTATAACTAAGGTAGTGGTGGGATGAGGAACGGGGTGATAGGAAGATTCCATGTTGGGGAGAAACTATTATACATCTCCACAAAACAACTGATTCTAATGTGAGTACAGTTCTATTAGAAAAAGTTGTGGTATTGTGAGAGCAATGCATAGGAAGATATATTAACTGAAGTAAATATCTGGAAACTGATGATCTTTACATTAATCCATTACTATTAACATTTTTTTTCAAGCTTTTCCTAAGATTCTTCCTTCTTCCCTTGTGATTATATTCCTCCATAGTTAAGATTAATTTCTAATAAAAAATTCGGTTCGTGCCATTGGGGGAAGATCATTGCCTCTTCATTACAATGAATTACATTTGATACTTGCTTTCTTCAGATGAATATATACAGCTGTGGATAGACTTTTCGAACTTGAGGAGTCAGAAAACCCTTCATTGCTCCTAAGAAGCTATGCTGAATGAAATCATCATGTAGCAGGAAAAATTTAACAGAAAAAAATAATCATCAAATTGACATGATCAAACTCTCTGCAGCAGGTAGCGTATAGTACATCTAGCCCTGAATGTGATCAGTTTGGTCCTTTTGTGGTGGTGGTCGTGATGTTAAATTGATTGATTGATAGAACGCATGGCACCGCAACATGGGCATGTGGTGCTGTATAAGCAAAAATATAAGCAGTAGAAATATAACAACATTAAAGAGTAAAACTCCATATTATAAACTAGACATCAAAGTAAAAACAGTGGAATCATAAAAGGTGAAGGAGGCCAGCCTCCTTCAGAAATAAAAACACATCGTCCCCACGGGTACCAGGCTCTCCCCCAAGCATCGAAGAGAGTCAGTAAACACCACACTCCCCCCGGTGCCTCAATAGCAGGCTCCGACGTAAGTCGCTCAAACTGGGACACTCAACCAGCAAATGCCTGACAGTAAGGGGAACCAAACAGTCCTCACAGAATGGCTGCACGCCTAAGCACATGAGGAACTCATGTGTGAGGTTGGTATGTCCAATGCGAAGGCGAGCCAGAACAATTTCTAACCTTAGGCATTGTAAAACAAACTCTCTGAGAGACGAACTTCGTGACTTCCTTTAGCCTGCTGACAGGAACGCTATCCCACCGTGACTGCCAACAAGCGCGAACAGCACACAATACTGAAGTGTATAAATCAGTAGCAGGGAGAGGGCAATGAGCACGTACAGATTGCAAAGCCTTAGCAAGTGCATCTACCCTTTCATTACCTATGACACCAACATGTGCAGGAACCCAGCAGAAATCCACTTTCTTCCCCCGACGATGAATGAGGAACACCCATTCCAAAATAGCTAAAACTATAGGATGGGAAGAGTTTAAAGAGCCCAGGGCCAAAAGTGCCCCTTGAGAGTCGCAAAAAAATAGTAAAATGATTGCCATGGTGAACAAACACCAACTTTAGGGCTAAAGCGATAGCTGATAACTTTGCAGTAAAAACTGAGGCAGCCAAAGGAAGACTACCTCCATGGCTAAAATTGGGAAATACCACTCCAAAACCAACACCAGAGGCGGATTTTGAGCCATCAGTATACACAGGCACAGATCCACCGTGACTAGAAGAATGTTCTAAAAACAACTGTAAAAGACACTGAGGAGTGACAGAATCCTTTGAGTCTACAAAAAACCTGCAGAAGTTCATCTTGGACAAGATCCATGGAGCAACCCTCGGGATCCAAACAGGACTGATAGGGACTGTCGAGAAACCAAACTCCTCCATGATATCCCAAACCCTATAGCCCTATAGACGAGACATGCGAGGGTGTCTACTATAATAAAAAAAACAAGACTGTTGCATCACACACTCACAGACAAGTGAGTCTGGAAGGCGACGAATTCAGAGCCAGCACCGTGCAGCAACAAACTGATGCAGTAAATCTAAGAGAGGCACACCAGCTTCCACCAACAAGCTGGGAATTGGAGATGACCGAAGAGCCCCAGTTGCAAGACGAAGACCAGCATGATAGACAGCATCTAGAGATTTAGTCTGGCCTCTGTGGTGGAGGAGTAGGTCTCGCAGCCATATGACAGCTTGGAGGCTACAAAAACCTGAAACAAATGCAAGAGCACCCTTCGATCAGCATCCCAGGAGGTATGGGACAGAACCTTTAAGAGACTGAGGGCCTTCATACATGATGCTTTAAGACTTGTGAAGTGTGAAACCCAGGTCAAACGACAGTCAAACGTCAGGCCCAAGAATTTCGTCTCTGCCACACAATGGAGTCTCCTGCCACAAAGCTGGAGATCAGGGTCTGCGTGTACCCCTTTCATCCTACAGAAGTGCTTAGCCACAGTCTTAGGAGGGGAAACCTGAAAACCCTTGGAAGTGGCCCAGGCAGAAATCTTGTCCAAGGCAAATTGCATACGCTGCCCAGTAGCAGACATGCGGGAGCCAGAAAACCATATAGCTATGTCATCCACATAAAGGGATGAGGATATCCCGGTAAGCACAGTGTCAAGAATATCATTGATGGCCACCGCAAATAGGGAAACATGTAAGACACTCCCCTGTGGGACACCTTCCTCCTGGCACAGTGGTGCAGAGAGGGTAGGACCCACACGGACCCGAAACACACGATCAGTCAAGAAGTCTCTAAGCAACACTGGCAGGTGACCACGTAAACCAAAGGCATGAAGTTGTTGGAGGATGCCATGGTGCCAGACAGTGTCATAAGCCTTCTCAAGGTCAAAGAACACAGCCACCAGATGTTGCTTAGGGGCAAAGGCTTCACAGATTGATGCCTCGAGCCTGATAAGGTTGTTGGTAGTGCACCGTTATTTCCGGACGCCACTCTGCGAAGGAAAGAGAAAACAACTCTTCTCTAGAAACCAATAAGCCTGATATTGACCATCTTTTCAAATAGTTTGCACATGCATGATGTCAAACTAACAGGGCGATAGTTAGAGATATGGGTATGGTCCTTACTAGGCTTTGGAATGGAAAGAACAACACCCAACTTCCAACTCTTGGGAACAGAGCCCTCACTCCAAACCCTGTTGAAAAGGTCCAATAAGAATTGAATTGAATCAGTCAGCAGATGACGTAGCATTGCATATGGAATGTTCTCAGGCCCAGGAGCCGTGTCACCACACTCCGAGAGGGCAGCACTCAGCTCTCGGAGGCTAAAGCCTAAATTATATGACTCTCTGCCATGAGAGCTAAAGTCAAGACCCAGCCTCTCCTGATTCCTATGAAAGCTAGGATATGGCCTAGAAGGATCCTTTTTTGACACAGCAAAACTGTTCTACAAAAGCAGAGGCTACTGCATCAGGAGTAGACACTAGGTCTCCGTGAAGTCGCAACACCGGTGGGGAGGGGGGCGTGAACCAATCAGAAATCTTGCGTACCTTTTTCCACACACTAGGCATTGGAGTAGAGGACGTAGCTGTAGAAACATACGACCTCTACGAGTTTCGGCGAGCATTCTTCATGATCCATCTGTAGTGAGCACGTGCTTTGTGAAACTGGATTTTTAGAAAAATAACATCACGATTGGCAAAATACCGATGGGCAGCCACTTTGTAGGCTCCCTTTGCTATAGAGCAGTCATCATTCCACCATGGCACAGGTCTCCGGGAAAAAAACATCAGAAGTCCGTTGGATGGAATGAACCCCTGCTGAGAAAATGGTCTTAGTAAAAGAATGTTCAGCATCATCGATAGTTGAAAAATCAGTAACCCTGTAGGCAAATACATAGTTCCTCAAAGAGAGATCAATCAGCCCTATCCAGGCACCAGCGTGGCATAGGGCTGCAGGAATAGAGCGAGTAGTCTGGACCAATGCAGGATAATGGTCACTACCATGAAGATCATCCAAAACCTCCCAAGAAATATTAAGGGCACAGTCAGAGGAGGAGACGATGAGGTCAATGACAGAATACGTGCCAGCCTGAACATGGAAATGGGTTGGCCTCCCATCGTTTAGGACAACCAAATCTTAATCCCCAACCAAAGAGACAAGAAGATCACCCCGGTGATTTGAAAGTGAGTCACCCCACAAAGGATGGTGGCCATTAAGGTCACCAAGGAGAAGGAAAGGGGGTGAAAGTTAGCTGATAAGGGTTTCCAGATCAGCAAGCATAACAGGGATGGAAGGTGGAAGGTACAGACAACAGATGGTACAGCACCTCCCAACGTGCATCTGTACTGCTAGAACTTGAAAGGGAGACTGTATTGCAAAGGAAATAAAGGGGACATCAGAATGGCACAAAATTGCACATCCACCTCTGTGACCGCCAGGAGGAGATGCATGGAAGACCTCATACCCCCTAATAGAAGGGAACTGTCTATCCCCCACCATTGTCTCCTGAAGACAGACTCAGAGCGGGCTCAGAGCAGAAAGTAATAACCGCAGTTCCTCCCAATTCGCCATGGCACCTCTACAATTCCATTGGAGACAAATTGGTACTGGTTGAGCCATAGTGAGTAGTAATAAATATTATGAAATGAGAAACATCAAGGCTATGTAGCAACCTCACTGGGAAGGGTGTGAAAGCCCTTCTTCCTAGGCGTGGAGCTCTGCCTTACCAAACGAGAAGACAATGAAGATTAAGAGTTTTCATGGATGGAAGGGCCTTTACCCCGAGACCGGTCCCGTCCATTCCCAGAATGAGCCCAAGGCACAGAGACCGTCCTGGAAGACCCACTCGTTCCGGCCACACCCCTGTGTGGGGGTCTGGCTGTCACCTTGGGGCCAACCAGACCCTCCCCAACCGAATTTACGAAGGCCTGGCTGCCGGGTGACTGCTCAGAGGGAGCGGGCGACCGAACCCTTTGAGTATCCAAAGGCCCAGACCTCGCCACACCTGAACAAGAAGCAGGTACTGGGATCTTAGAAAGACCGTTGAGAACATCCACCGACTTAGGCGCCACCACTGCCTGGGTTGCCAAGTGAAGAACCCTCTCAGAGTCCTCATGCAGCAAAAAAGTTTGAACCTTAGGTGGAGGGGAATCGACCAGACTCCTCACTCCTCACCCATTTGAGGTTGGCAGATGCAATCTCCATCTCTATGCCAGAACTTGAGAACGCACTAGAAACTGTAGAGGCACATTGTGAAGTAAACTGAACACTAGTAGCAGAGCGAGCAGATGGTCCAGCAGCAGCAGGTGTTATGAGAGGAGCAGCAATACAGGACTAGTGGTCGGAACAGGAGTATCAGTTGATAGAGGAGTAGCAGCCAGTACAGGAGTAGCAACCAGTACAGAGGTAGCTGCTGGTACAATAGTAGCAGCTGGTACAAGAGTAACAGCCGGTACAGAAGCAGCAGCCAGACGAGATGCAGACTGCAAAGGTACTGGAATCTCTGAGCAACCACGAGAAGGAGGAGTAGGATGTCTGGTATCAGACAAGGGAGAAGGAGGAGGGTCAGAATGTGGAGCAGGGGCTCTATTACAGCGCACAACAGGCTTTGACCGAGAAAGAATAGAAGCAAACGACACACCAGGGTGGACATACATAGACAGGACACGGGTCTTAGCTTGAGTAAAACTCAGCCTCTCAGAGGCTCTGAGAGACAGAATTTCATGTTCCATTTTGTAACGATCACAAGATTTAGAAGAAGTATCATGCTTACCACTACAATTGATATAAGAGACAGGGCCAGGGCATTCCACATCCTCATGAACATCTAAATTACACAATGCACAGACTGCTAGAAGACCTATGGCAAGGCACCTACAAGTCCGGCCAATATGACCGAAATGCTGACAGTGGAAACATCTACGAGGCATTGGGACATATGGCCTGACTTTGTACCTGTACCATGCAGCGTTAAGAACAGCAGGGAGGCTCAAGGAATCGAAGGTCACAATCAGGGATGGAATTGGCACAAGGTAGCCATTTTGCTTCTTCTTAATCCTCTCAATCTTTATTATCTTCTGAGCAGACAACTCTTCAACAAGGCGTGCCTCATCATAAGCCAGTAGTTCCTTAGCACAGACAACACCATGAGAATGATTCAATGAAGCATGGGGTGAGCATGTAACTGAATGACCAGAAAGCTCTGATAAAGATAGAATAGTCACTCTGAGAAGGGTCAGACACCTCTACCAACAAACTGCCATAAGCCTGTGGAACAACTTTAGGGGTTGCACCACAAGCAGTGACCAGTTCTCGATGGGTTCGGAAAATGTCATATTTCCGGAAGTCTACCCCAGCAGGACCACATACGACTAAGAACTTGTTAAAATGCGCAGGAGGTGGATCAAGTAAACAATCCATAATACATAACAAAAACCTTCATTCCCCCACCCCCCCACCCACCACAGAGCCCAACAGGGGGAGGTCACATGTCAAGGACAGTACTACTGATGACCCCAGGGGTACCAGAGGAGTATACTGGGGGACCTAGGCAAGAATGACTCCAGGACGATAGGAGCCACTAGGCCCCCCAGTGCCCACTTGACCCTAGCCAGTTCATGACCAGCCGATTGACCTAGTTTGGCCCAACAAGGCTGCCCATCTAGCCAGAATAAGGGACCAAAGACGTGTATTACTAGCTTCAGGGTGCAGTGTGCAGCATCGCTCAACCCCCAGGACTCCCGTCTCCCAGCATTAAGGGACGCCACACACGTCAAACATGTAGGGAGGCAACAGTCCTGCCATAAATGGAAATGGGCATAGACTAACATCACCAGCAGGCCTCCTCCACCAGTGATGTAGGGGGTGCTTGGTCCACAAGGCTGACAAATACCGAACTCTACAAACGTAGGCATGCCTCCAAAGCAGGTGGCACCACCAACCATGCTTCAAGCCCCACCACCATGTCAAGGTGACCCCCTGCAGCAGGGTGTGATGTTAGCATTTATAAGAAACGTATTCTGGTTAGCAAGGAAAATATTCTCTTAACCCCCTCGAGCACCATAAGTTTCCAATAAGTTTCAGTTCCATGCACAGAACAAAAACCTCGCTCAGGCTGGCTCCGCGCGTGCAACAAGGGAAAAATTTCTATGGCCCAATTTACCCCCCAAAAGTGCTTATATTGTTATAAATCACTTCCCATCATTTTCATTGATGTTTATACTATAAGATAGGAAAAAAAAAACACATAATACAGATGAATGATGTACAGGAATGAAGCCTGAATAAACCTTATTTACATGAAAACTCGCTTCTCATAATTTCCTATCACCGTTTAAAAAAATTTCCCGTGACACACATCTGCAAAGGACATGTCTACATGCAGAATTTCACGATCTTTCATATGTGAAAGTTTCAAGTTGATACGTCCAATAGTTTTCGAGTAAATCGAAAAAAACTACGAAAATCGCCTAAAAAAGTCTGATTTGTTTATTATTTCGTATGTTGTTGGTGACATTGTAACAAACATAAATATAAATTCTATCTAGTTTTGTAGCCCAAAGGTTAAGGAAGCCCATGACATAATTCACAGTGTTATAACCATTATTGTTATGGAGAAAATGAATTTTGAAAACTTACGATGGGTTGCGCGCAGTTTGTGCTGTGACAGCACGTGCACTCAGGCCCGTAGGCAGAGTATGTTTGTCTTTCGTAACTTTTCCCCATTTATTTTCACACATATGTTCCTTTGATGCATAGGAAATCATCAGCTTGTTCAAGCTTTCTTCAGATTTTTGCTGTGACCTAAAATTTACAAGTATAATGACTGAGAGAATAGCAATGAAATGCACCACATTTTCCCTATGAGAAATATATAGTAAACAAACAACTTGAGGCACCGAGTTAATTATCGACCTAAGCACCAAAACTACAAAACGCCAGAAAATGTGTTTAAAGTCTGGCAGTTTTAAAACTTTGATACATCGGTAACTGCTTGTGTTATTTTGATGTGTGTGTTTTTTTTAATGTAGCTTATGGTATTTCCTTTATTGCAATAACCTCTATTTTGCACTATCTGTCATTAATCATGATGATATCGTGTGAAGAAGGATAATTTTCCCCCCCATTGCCTGACCGATTGGCTAAGAAAATATTTTGATCCTACTAATAACTACAGAAACACATCATAAGAGGCCAATAATATATTAGCATAATGTCCCAGGAGTGTCATGCTGTGGAATAAAAACAAAGGTCTATGACATATTATATTCACAATAATAGCAGTTTAAGGGTCGGAAACTTTGTGCGTGTTTTTCTCGGAGGTTTTTTACCACTAATAAACACGAGCCACGTCACAAACATCAAGAAAAATATAATAAATTATTATATTGCTCATAATAATAAAAAAGTAAGACGGCATTCAATGTATGAGGACATTATTAGAAAACCCCTGCAACCTGAATGATAAGAAAAGAACCCATAACCTGAATTAAAAAAAAAAAACAGTTACGAGTACCAGTAACTTCACAAACACAATGGCATTAATAATAATAGTAATACTGGTTAAAAATATTACAATAATAATGACAAAGCACCCACAAGGCAGATGAGAGAACAATACTGTCCCTTCTCTCCACTCCACAGCTGCTGGTGGGAGTAGTGTCAGGCATCAGCTTATTGCTAGCTGTAGTGCAACCCGACTATCTGATTGGCAAGCTTCAAGGGAAGTAAGGAAAGGGGCTGGGATACAGCCTGGTAATACTCTCACATTCTCTTAAACACCACGGGGAGTCAACATAAGGAACATAGGACAGGGTGAACTTATAGAAAAAGCAACCATACAGCTGGCAGAATTCTGGACCCAGTCGCCTGCCTTGAGCACTAGTGTGGAACCAGACGGGTTTTTTTGCTGTGTGGCACGACAGTGCAACACACGTCTACTTAACCAGGATTTTGACCCCTTTGTAGTTTGTTTCTGAGCACTTTCTTACTTCTAGCATATAAAGGGATGGTTTAGCAACTAGTTGGTGCATGTAGGTGCTTGGCTGCCATTTTGGCACTTAGCCCGGTAATGAACTCAAGCGCCTCATTTATACCTTACAATAAAATAGTATATAAACTAGACAAATAAGCTGGTTACTCACATCCTCTAGCAGTGTTCTCTTGAGAGGAGATGGAGTTGCAGGGAGGAGGACAGGTACGATCACAGCCTGAATGTGTGTGTGTGTGTGTGTGTGTGTGAGTGTGTGTGTGTGTGTGTTTGTAATGTGATTCACTGTTGTATGCTTTCAGCAGTATGGTAGTCTCTGGAAAGGCAAAAAATGTCATCTGAGTGATGGCAGTAGCAGTTGTAGTACCACCAGTTGTGACAGTGGTAAAAGGATCAGTGGTGGCAGGGGTGAAGGGAATTGTGGTAGTGATGGTGCTACTACCACTCTCTACAGTGCTTAGCAAGGCTGCCTTGATCGCGGGTTTGCCCTAATCACTCGTAGGGCCATATTTCACCCTCGCTTTCCTGCTCCTCACTCTCTCCTCCTCAACATATTAATTTTCCAATTCAGATTCACTGCTTTCTTCACTCTCACTTCCACTGAATAAGTATTTCATGTAATCTTTCTCAGATAAGCACTTGCGAGACATTTTTCAGATTTAGTGTAATGTAATAATAGCAAGGGAACAGTAAATATCGGTTAGAAATTTTCAAATCTGGCTTTCTCTGAATATATAATTATAAGAAACACTTATAAACATTCTTCACAAGCACACTGCACTATATACAACAAAATATCACTATATACATGTAAGGTATGGACAGTGCGGTAGTAGCCAAATGCAGGTTTAAATGCCTGGCCACGCACTCACACACCCTTCCTGACTGACGGGACAATACTGAGCTAAACATAGGCCGCTTATCCTTCCGATAAAGCTCCTGTCTGTTGCCATATATTTCCCCTGGACCTGGGAACCCTCAGCTTTGACTCAACCAAATTTGATGCAAATCCATCAACAGGAAAGGTTTCTATGACCATTTATAAGGAAGTTGCATCATGTTGTGTCATTGGTTACAATTCAGATTGCGAGACATGACTCGCGGTGCGTCATCGTGCGCAAGGGGGTTAATAAGAGAACGTTACATTGATGAAGTTTAAAACTGAATAACATCAGGTTATGGTGACATATAATTGAATTATTTTCAGATTAGTTGGATGTCCACTCATCTTCAAGGAAATCAACACTGTATCACAAGAGTGAAATGCAGTGTTGTTTGTTTTGTTTAGCATACAGTACTCTCATTAAATTTTCTCCTGTGCAGTATAAGATTACAAGTTCCTCTCACTACCACGTTGAAAAAAAAAATATATTGATTCGTTACAGAACTCTTACTCAGGGATAAATTCTGCACATCTTTGGGTCATATCGACAGGCGCTTTGAGGATTTCTGAACATTTTCATCACCATTTTCTTAATGATTTATTCTTTATGGACCTTAATATCACCTGCCATGTTACTGAAGAAAGTCACATCTAATTAGCTTTCATTTTTGTTGTTTTACATTGTAACTTTTTTTTTATTTTTATATATATATATATATATACACAGTAATCCCTATACTATCAAGACGCCCACTTTCTGGACACCCCACTTACCGGACATTTTGGTCCCGAGATTCAATATTCCCAAAATTGGCCAAAAGGAGCAAAAAAAAAAAAAAATCTGACTTTATCCCCCCGTAATTTGAACTCGGCACACGCGGCACGGACCAGCTGTGTTTTGGTGCGTAGTTCCGCCGCCATCCGCTAGAGCGCCCCTGCATCCTCACCACTTACTGCCCATCTTTTGTTGTGAGTGCATACTCGTCATCATGGCCGTCCACTTGCTCGCTTTTGTGGTGGTGCCCTACCTCCTGCAGGCTCTGGTGCTGCTCTCCTGCCTCTTGTTAGTGTGTGTGATGATGACCCTGCCGGCTGAGAAGAGGAAGAGAGTAGTTTTGACTCTGAAGACGAAGAGGGAGATATCGGACAAGGTTGACACGGGATGGTCAACCTCACGCATCCTCCGTGAATTCAACCTGGCCCGATCTACTTTGTTTGATATCAAGAGATCCCGCGACAAACTCATGCAGTACACGGCTGATTTCTCATCGAAGAACAAATGCAACATGGAGGGTAAGATGATGTTTACTCCCTGGTATGCTGAAGTCGACCTCTCCACGTTGATTTGGTATCGACAGCAACGTGCTGCTGGTGTGCTGGTGCGTGGCATGGAGGTGAAGGCTGCTGCTGAGAAGTTCGTAAGGCTTCAACACGCCTCAGATTTCAGGGCATCTGAGGGTTGGCTCTTTGCATTCAAGTTACAACATGGCCTTACCAACCGTAAGTCTCATGGCGAAACTTTAGACGCCAACGAGGATGGAGTAGAGGAGTTTCGGCACAAGGTGAAGGGCTTGATCAACAGGGAGGGCCTCTTGGTCAGGTCTACAACGCTGACGAAACTGGTTTATTCTATCGCTCATTGCCAACAAACACTCTAGCCGAGGAGACGGAGAAGCATGTACCTGGCCTCAAGCTCTCCAAGCAACAGATATCTGCTTTGTGTTGTGCCAATGCTAACGGCATGCACCGGCTTAAGCCTGTTATTGTTGGCCGTGCAAAGTAGCCTCGGTGTTTTCATGGGGTGATGGATGTCCTTCCTGTCATCTGGTACCATTCCTTGAAGGGATGGTTCACTGCCCACGTCTTCAAAGACTGGTTCCACCGCCATTTCGTCAAGGAGGTCATCCATTACCAGACAGAGAAATTGGGAATCCCACACGACCAGGTAAAGGCCCTCCTTCTCCTCGACAATGCGCCTGCTCACCCGTGCGACAAGGACTTCGTGGCTGAGAAAGGGCTCATTAGGTGCATGTTTCTGTCACCTAGTATGACTGCTCTCATCCAACCAATGGACCAAGGAGTGATCGTGGGAATGAAGAGGCTGTACTGAAGGAAGTTCCTGGACGAGGTAATGGTTGTTCTTGAGGACGAGGATGAGCACAGGGAGGGACGGGACACACGAGGCCAGTGGACTTTGGAAAACCTTCGCCGCTACAACATCAAGTCTGCAATCTACAACTGGGCCAGTGCATGGAAGTCCCTGTCAAGACTAGAAAATGGTTGGTCTTGTCTGCTTCTCGAAACGGATGTGAAGCACGATTTCCTAGGTTTTGACGTGGATGACTTCCAGGCACATCTACATGCGCACGGTGACGATGTTGATGTGGACGAAGTGTGTGAGTGGTTGGATGACGATGAGGGCGATCCTGGGTATCAGATCATGTCTGATATCAACATCATATCATCAGTTGCAGGTGTCAGTACCCAGCTTGAAGATTTCGACGAGGACGGCGACGACGATGCGGACTCCTCTCAGCGTGACACTACTCCAGCCATCCCCAAGCTGAGTACACTCGGGAACATGTAGAGTTCGTTCTTGACTACCTGGAACACCCAGACTGCGACAGGGAGATGGGGCCCTTGGGACTTGTGGAGGAAATGCATGCTTTAAGGAAGCACATCATTAATCACCAAAATCGTCGTTCCTTACGTCAATCAACCACTGACAGCTTTTTCAGACCCGTGACCCCTGCTGTGCCCAGCCCTGGCTCCACACCATTGCTTCCCCAAGACAGGCCCTCATTCTCCGAGCCACAGCCCAGCACATCAGCCATGGTGGAGTCACCACTGGACGTGAGTTTGCACCTCTCTTCAGAGTCGTCTGCAGTGGGTAGTCCATCACCACATCCCAGCAATGCACCTCTAGGCCACCTGCATCAGCTACTCTCAGACTCTGACAGTGAATAAACAGCAAGAACTCGCCACTAGACCACACGGGAATTTACAGTGTTGTATAGTGAAAAAAACAGGGGGAGTGTAAAGAAATTAGAATTCTGAGTGCGAAGACTTAAGTGCAGAGTGCAACACTAATTTTATTGACATTCAATGGAGCGCAAATTAGACTAGAGTGTGTAGTGTTAAGAGACTGGATCTATGAGTGCAAAGACTTAAGTGCAGAGTGCAACACTTATTTCATTAAGATGCAAGTAAGACTAGAGTGCGCAGTGTTAAGAGAATGGAATTCTGAGTGCAAATAACTAAGTTCAGTGCAAGACTTCATGTACTGTGTACGGCAGGTACTTCAGGTACTCCTTTTTACTGTCAGAGTCAGAGAGGAGGCAGGTTATTCATCGAGATGGCCAGGGACTTGTTGTAATTACTTAGAATGTGTCATATTGTACTGTATTTTCCATACTTTCCTCCAAAACCTCATTTCACTCTTTAATGTTCCTTCTCGGTGTGAATAGGGTCTTAGGTGCTATGCATGTACAGTAGAGAGATGTGTTTCTGAGTTAGGCTAGGTTAAGGTCAATAACTACCAGTCCAGGGACTTGTAAGTACCCAAAATGTTTAATATAGTATTGTATAAACTCACCTCTAAAACCTCATTCTCTGGTTCTCTTGCATTTATTTCAGTCTTTTATGTCCCTTATTGGTGTGAATTGGGTCTTAAATAGGTGCTATGCATGTCCAGTAGGGAGTTGTATAGGTGTTTTTCTGAGTCAGGGTAGGTTAGTGTCCGTAAGTACAGGTCCAGGATGCTGTGGCCCACTTTCCAGACATGTTATTGGCACTATTGCATCGGATAATAGAGGGATTACTTATATATATATATATATAGAGAGAGAGAGATATATATATATATATATATATATATATATATATATATATATATATATATATATATATATATATATATATATTGTAACGGCTGTTGCTGTCCTCCTTGCTATTTATTTGGTTTTACTCTAATGGAATAATTCAGATGCCTCACAGTTGTTTGAAACAGTTCAGAAGAAGCCTGATCAACTTTTTGAGTGCTTGAAATCTGGTTTTCTGGGGGGATGCAAGGCTTCATTACCACGTCTATGAAGCTACAGCTTGGGATATAAATTCGGCGGGAAACCTGCTGGGAGCGAGGACATTGATGCATGGTCGCAGAGAGTGAAGATGTGATTTTCTGGCTCTCCTCTAGCTTTCAGGGCTGCCTCACTGGCATTAGTTTTGGAAATAAAGCGATTAAAAGTTAGGTTAGCTAGTACTAATTTTCCTCCCAGCCCTTTAGAGATATAGTAAGTGTCTATATCTGTTTCCTGAGATTGCCTTTGCTTACTCACCTCTGTAGTGTACCCTCCACTGATCGCTCTGGGGTGTGAGTCACACACAGGCGCGTCCTCCCGAGAGTGGTTTGAGAGGGTAATCTCAGACTAGGTGGGTCTTCCCCAGGTACTGTGCCCCTTGGTCGTTTTTCTCTTTCTTCCCACTTCCCCCTTGAGGGGGAGGTGGTAACTATGACGGACGCCCCTACTGCCTCCCTCCCCCTTTCAGGGGAGGAGGTAGTCCTGACGACATTCCTACTGTGACTGACCGGCCCCAGACTGACGAACGCCATACTCATTCCCCGCTTGACATACCTGTACACAACGCGACCTACGTAATGCTTCATGCACTAGGTTCCACTCCCCTGTCCAGACTCAATCCCTTCATTGTCAAGGTGATTGACCACTGTGCGGGAGAGGTGGAACAAATAAAAAAACTTGGAAATGGTGACCTCTTAGCAAAGACATTCAATTCTGCTCAGGTTAAAGACTTGCTCAAGCTGTGCAAGTTTCACTGTCGTGATATCAAGGCCAAGATCCCAACATCCATGAATTCCTGAAAGGGTGTTATCACTTGCAGGGATCTCATGGTGATGAGTGAGGAAGAGATCATACAGGAACTTGCTCAGCAAGATGTAATTGATGCCAGATTTATTACTCGTTTCCAGGAAGGCATAAGGACGAAGACAGCCACAGTAGTATTGACTTTTGGGAAAATATCTCTACCTACTAATGTGAATGTAGGATATGAAATTGTAAATGTCAGACCATACATTCCCAATCCCCTTCGTTGCTCAAAATGTCAGATTTACGGACATCACGAAAAGACTTGTCGAGCTTCGAACGTGGTATGTGGCAAGTGCACGGCTGTAGGTCACTCTGCTGACAACTGTACATCCAAGACTGAGTGCTGCTTTCACTGCACGGATGCTCACTCCACTTCCTGGAGGGTTTGTCCCAAGTGGAAGGAGGAGAAAGAGGTCTGCACAGTGAAGGCAACTGAGGGCATTTCCTTTTACGATGCAAGGAAGAAGGTGAAGGAGTTGCATGCAACTCCCAAGCCTAATATCTCCTATGCATCGGCGGTTGTGTCCCGTCCCGTGATGTGCACCGTTGAGACGCAGACTGACCTTACATTCGCTCCTCATGCCCCATGTCCTACCTCTCAGTCAAAGCCTCCTGTACGTTCCAACTCTTACGGACATCCCTGTTGCTACATCATACTCTCAGGCTGCTGCTGCTCCTTCGCAGTCAGTGTGGCCAAAACAGAAGCCTGACAAGTCTGACAAAATTAATTTGACCACTCTCACTAAGCAGTCACGTCCTCATGTCCTTCCCGCTCCTGGTCCAGCGAGGGAGAGAAAGAATAGCTCTTCCTCGGTGGAGTCTGCGAGCCTTATCATTGACAAAAATATGGAAGTTTCCATGAACAAACACCAGGAAAGGTCCCCCAGTAGCCACTTGCCTGGACACGGGGGGCATAATAAAACTAACCATACTGGCCACCCTTGTAAATGTTAAACTGCTGCATTCACTCTATTACAGTGGAATTGTAGAGGTGTCAGGAATAAGTTACCAAATATTGCAACCTTGCTGTCAATACACAGGCCAGATGTTGTTTGTTTACAGGAGACGTGCCTGGAGGATCATCCTGATCCTCCACACTTCAAATACTATCACTTGTATAGAAGATATGAAGGTCATGGAGTTGCCCCACAAACGGAAATGATTCTAAATTCTACTCTGGAAGCTGTCGCATGCAGAGTAAAATTTAATAACACGTATCTGTCTATTTACTCTCTGTACTGTCCTCCACACGGCCCCATTGATAGTGATGCTTTAAATTCACTAGTTGAAAATCTACCTGGGAATAAGTTAGTGTTGGGCGATTTAACGCCCATCACTATCAATGAGGTAGCTTGAGGATCGATGGTCGTGGGGAGCAAGTAGCCGACCTAATACTACAGTCCAACCTCTGTCTTCTGAACAATGGCAGAGCGACTCGTGTAGATGATCGTACTGGTAACTTTTCGGCCATTGACTTATCTTTGGCCTCCCATGGTATACATCAAGATTTCTCATGGGACCCTTTTGATGACTCCTTGGGAAGTCATCATTTACCCATCTGTCTTTCTCATAAATGCGACATTGTTTCGGACCCTCCACTTCCAAAATTTAACTATAAGAAAGCAGATTGGGGATCCTTCTCAAGGATCACCAATTTAGATATATCTGGGGAGACCATGGATGTTAAGGTCGAAAATTTAACCCAATCCATATTACACGCAGCTGAGGCTGCTATTCCCAAGACTTCTACAGTTCATGCGAAGCATAGAGCACATTGGTGGACGCCAGATTGCCGACAAGCATTAAGGAAACGCAATAGGAGATACAGGATTTTTGATAGTCAGGCCACTGAGGAAAATTTTATTGCATAAAAACAGGCACGGGCTGAGGCAAGGAGAACAATAAGAAGGGCCAAATGTGACTCCTGGCGGTCCTTCGTGTCCACAGTGACTTGTACAACTCCATTAAGTAAAGTCTGGTCCACTATTAGAATATTAAATAATAAAGGCCCCTACTTCCCTGTAAAATCCCTTCAGGTGAACAACACCATCTCTGACGAGCCTGTGGACGTTGCTAACACCCTCGCCAGGAGTTTTTCTCATATAAGTAGCTCAGCCAATTACGACCCGCGTTTTCAACATCATAAACGCATGGCTGAGCTACAGTTAATAGACTTTGCCACAGAAGACGTAGAGTCCCCGTACAACCAAGAATATACACTAGATGAACTGCTCCTTGCCCTTAAATCCTGTAAAGACACCAGCCCTGGACCAGACACCATCACGTACGGTATGATCCAGCATCTTAATCAGGCCAACCTGATTAAGATGTTAGCATTGTACAATGAGATTTGGGAGTCTCGAACGTTCCCAAACTCATGGCACTTTGTGCACATCATACCGATACCCAAAGAGGCTGGTCGTCTTATGAATCCCACTTCATTTTGTCCTATTGTGTTGACTTCTTGTCTATGTAAGGCCATGGAACGTATGGTTAATAATAGACTTCTTTTTTTTTTTTAGAGTCAAAGAATTTGTTAAATGATCAACAATGTGGCTTCCGTAAATACAGAAGTTCACTAGATCATTTAATGAATTTGGAGCATTGTACTGCAGAGGCATTTGCCAATAAAGAATTCATGATAGGGGTGTTCTTGGACATCCATAAAGCCTATGACATGACATGGCAACACGGTATACTAATGAAGCTCTATGCTTATGGTTTAAGAGGAAATTTGCAATTTTTTTTTTTTCAAATTTCTTAAGGGACAGGACTTTCTCTGTCAAATTACCACATAACGTAACATCGGATATATTTATCCAGGAGAACGGGGTGCCGCAGGGAAGTCTGCTTAGTCCTACTTTATCTAGTATTATGATCAATGATATTCTGTCATCAGCTCCCATCCCGAGGAATCGTAAATACTCACTCTATGCTGACGATTGTGCAATATGGCACTCTTCTCATAATGCACAATTTTCGGCTGGGTGGATTCAAGCAGCCCTTGACTCCGTCCACCAATGGGCCTTGCAGCCACTCAGGGACGGAAAAGTCCCTAAGTGTGCCGCTGTAGTCTTCACTAATCGTAACATACCTAATTTGTGCTTAACTTTGGATAATCAGGCGGTACCTTTTCAAAATTCTGTAAAGTTTTTGGTAATTCATTTTGATCGTTGGTTGAACTTAAGAATTTATGTTAATAATTTGCTTGCTCGTTGTGATAAACCTGTAAATGTCCTCAAGTAAGTAGCGGGTACTACCTGGGGTGCTGACAGAAAATCTTTATTAATGATGTATAAGTCCCTTATTCGATCAAAGCTAGACTATGGCACACAGGTGTATGGCTCGTCATCCGATGCCATGCTGAAAGGATTGGATGTGTTGCAGAATAAATGTTTGCGAATGTGTCTTGGAGCCGTCAGGTGTACCCGTGTAGCTTGTATGGAAGTGGAGGCGAATGTGCCTCCCCTCCGTATTCGTCGTGACCACCTGGCTTGGTCCTATGGCCTTAGAACATTGAGAAAAAGTAATATCGGCAATGTGACCTGTACCCCCGTGCCAATACCACCTCCTTCTGTGGGGAGTGCACCGGCCAACTGCCATTCACCTCCACTTACTGACTCAGGAGCTTAGTGTGGACCTTAGTGACTGTGACAAGTTGGTGCTAAAAACTATAGTGCCTTGGGAGCCACCCGGCTTTACAGTGGATGTATCATGGCTCCCAGCACCAAAGGCCAAGGCATCGGAGGCAGAGGTCCACCACTTGTTTCAAAACATCATCGTGCGTCACTTGGGGTCCCACCAATTGTACACCGACGGCTCCAAGTCGAGTGAATGTGTGGGTGCAAGTGTATGGTCGACCGATTGTGCCCTCAGGTATCGGTTGCCGATTCATACATCTGTGTTTACCTCCGAACTTTTTGCTATTGACAAAGCCATAGACTATGCTCTCAATTCTAGGCATGACTCATTTGTCATTTTTCAGATTCAAAATCAGCCCTTCAGGCAATTGCATCTTGTACTACAGTCTCTCACAAGATCCAGGGCCGCATCGTTAATAAGTTGCATTCATGCAACAAGTCATTCACGCTGATCTGGGTGCCTGGTCATTGTCGCATCTACGGCAGTGAGCAGGCTGACTTACTTCCAAAGTTGGCTGTAGAACTCGAGGAGACTTGGAAAGTTCCTCGTGATCTACGGTCGAGTCTCTCTCTCGGAAAGAAATCAATAAATCTTCTGTGGTAAGGTCAGTGGACCAGACTAAATATTCGGACATGTAAGCCGTACCTGGGCGACTGGGCCACTGCCAACCGTCCCAGTCGCCTGGAATAAAAAGCGTTGGCGCAGTTACGGCTTAATGCCACCTTCCTAACACACATGAAACCTTATATGGAAAAACGATTCCCACCGCACTGTGACATCTGTGATGCGGTGTTATCTATCAGTCATACCATCCTGCGCTGTCGGCAATTTATTCGTGAATGCGCCTCACTTATAAATTACTGCGGAGCAGCAGACGTCCCCTTCACCCTTTCCACCATCCTGGGTGATGGGAACATTGTTATGATTGATATATTGATGGCTTTCTTGAGAGAGACCAGACTGATCAGAGTGATGTGACTTTTTTACTGTATGGTTTTGTTTTTTATCGACTGTAATTATGTATATAATGTACTATTAATTAGGGATGACGGTTGACATATTTGAAGTAGTTCCTCCTTCTCACTGATCTATTTCTAATATTGATGTCCCCTACATTAAACCCCGTTCCTCGACTGACAGTCACCAGCTGATGAGTGTAACTGTTCAATATAGAAAGGTATTGGGCAGTTGCGGTCGATGGTGGCGTGTTGGGCGAGGTCCTTCAGTTTTTGTATAAATTATGTAAATACATTATACCATCTTGCTTAAGTTATTCTAATTAGGGCCGACAGCTGACGTATATGGAAATGTTCCTGACTCGTCTGGTTCCCTTTCATATATTGATGTCCCCGACATTAGGTTGTGCCTCGACTGATAATCACCAGGTGATGAGTGCAGGTATGTAATGTAGGAAGGCATTACATACCTGCAGTCGATGGTGTTCTGTTAGTCGAGGTATATTTACCATTAGTGTAGGTCTAGCTATTTGTCTCTGTAGGATTTAGTATAGGATAGCGATTTGTCTGTTAGGTCTTTAGATTAGGTTTTTCTTTATAATATAAGGTTTTAAAAATATAAAACCAAGAAAAAATTAAATAAATAAGAAAACAATATATATATATATATATATATATATATATATATATATATATATATATATATATATAGAATACAATATATATATATATATATATATATATATATATATATATATATATATATATATACGTGTGCATGAAAGTGTGTCTGTATATATGCACGAAAGCGTGTGTGAGTGTATGTATGTATATATATATATGTTTGTATATATATGTATATACGTTTATAAGTATATATATATATATATATATATATATATATATATATATATATATATATACGGCCTTAGTGACCAGGGGCTTTGGCCCCATATATATATATATATATATATATATAAATATATATATATATATACGCCCTTAGAGACCAGGGGCTTTGGCCCCAATGGTCGATAGGCCTGAAAAAAATAAGCAAAAAAAAAAAAAAAGCCGGAAGCACATTCCCTGACCAGCCACCGTGCAGTCAAAACCTCTGGCCCGTCTGTCTCTAGCACTGGACTCAGCCTTTGTTGTAGAGGAAGATTTTTTCCAGTTTTTTCCCAGTTTTGCCATTTTAGGGACTTAGTCTCTGGCACTGAGGAAATTTTTGTGTCTCACAGGTTTTTGCTGGGACTCTGTCTCCAAGGCAGACGTCTGTCTGACTGTGTGTGTGTGTGTGTGTGTGTGTGTGTGTGTGTGTGTGTGTTTTCCATTGCCTGCCAGTAGAGTCCCTTACCGTAGTACGACACCGAACTCTGAAGGGGTGCCGTTAGGGCACTTCCATGAGGGGGGCCTTTAGGACCCGGTTAAAGGAGGCGGTGAGGGCGGCACTTCTGATAGAGTAGGGAAGTCCCTCACGGGGCAGTGGCGGGTCTCCTTCGTCGCCCTTTAGAAGGTGGGGAGCTAGGCACCCGTCACTGTAGGGCCTTTTTTTTTTTTTTTCTGCCATGCTTTCTGTTCTTTTTTCGAAGTGAGTGCTTGTCTGTGTGTGTCTAGTCTGTAAGTGCCGTCTGTGTGTGTGTGTCTGCCTGTCATGTTGGGATGGTAGGAACCACCACCCCTAGGCCCCCTGGGCCTACACGTATCCTGATCCCTCGGTCAGGGCCTTCTCCACCTATGCCTGTTTCAGGGGCAAAGCAGGAGCGCCGTCACTCCACGGCCAGCTCACGCTCGTCAGAAAGTGAAGAGCCTGCAGCCTCTCCCTACCCACCTATTCATGCGGGAACTCATGCTCGGCCTCGCTCTGCTACCTTGGGCTCCTCCTCCTCCTACTCAGCTCACCGAAAGGTGATGCAGCGCCATGAAGCAATGGAGGACATCACCCCTGCCCCTCTCACTCTTTCCACGGCGAGCACCACAGGGAAATGGATCACCCCTGGTTTCTCACCTGGCAGCTCCACAGAGGCCCCCACCTGCTCCTCGCCCATCAGTATCTGTCGCTGCACCTCCGCCGCCCCGCTTTGCCTATCCTGCCTTCCGCATTCCTCTCCAGTCGGGGTTCCCCACCAGTTACGACGCAGTTGCAGCCCTGGAGAAACATCTGCCAGGGCTTGCAGTGACCAACCGCTTTGGTCGAGATGAGAGCGGCGTCTTGATCCTGACCGAGGAGGAGGCGTATCTGCACCGAAGGCGGCGGCAGAGGATGAGGCCCCACCAGTGCAGATCGTGGAACTGCTGCGAGGTGGCCAAGTCACCAAGGCCATCGTGATGGGTTTCCCTCATCGCATGCCAGTAGACCTTCTACTGAGGCATGACCAAGTAGAGGAGGCGACATGATGCCAAAATCGCAGAACATGCGAGGAAACCCAGCAGGGCTGCATCACCCTCCGCAGACCTCTCATGCCTTCACTAGACCTGGGAAAATGGGGGGTCTTTTGGCTGCACCCGTACACTCTGGAGCAGCTACAGTGTTACTGCTGCCAAAGATTTGGACATCACCGTGCCAACTGCAACCAGCCGATAGTGTGCCGAATTTGCAGTGGGTCTCACAACACCGAGCGTTGCCTCACAAAGGTCAAGGCAAGAGAACCCGTCACCTCCCGCTGCCCCAACTGCTCTGGGTCACACCACACACGGCACCCAAGCTGCCCTGCCAGGGTGAAGAGGGTGACTCAGGGCAGGGAACGACAGGTTGCCTGGGTTCAGCAGCAGTAGTCCACCAGTGCCACTCCAGCTCCCCCTGGCACCTACATCTGGGGACAGTAACGCTGCCCTCCAGCACCGAGTCCACCCATCTTAGACGAGACTGCGTTCCCTCCACTGCCTTCTGCTCTCATCAAGGACAAGACAACCATCGAGGTCCACCACTCCATGCAGTCCCAGGCTCCAATGACCACGCCCACCCCCAGTTCGCCTCTGGCTCCCACCCAGTCGGCCACGCTCTTCTCGTTGGACGAGCTGTGCATCCTGGGGACACACCTAGCAGTTGCCATAGCAGGAGCTATAGCCCAATCACTGGGGGTCCAGGTCAACACGGACCACATCATTGCTACAGTGGATTGTGTCCTCGACAAGACTGTCGAGGAGAAACGGCAGCTCACCGCCCCTCTTCTCTCTCGGAAGCAGGCACACCAGCCTCAAAGGGCCAGATCTACCCCTCACAGGCTGGCTCGCACAGTACGGAAGGCCAAATCTCAGCCTCCCCCTGCCCAGGCCCAGATGACCCATGCATCTCACCTCTCTCCTTCTCAGCTAGGGACTCTGCCATCACCAGCAGCTGCCAAGAGTATGAGGGCAGACTCAGTTGTCTCGCAGGACGACGCCCTGCCACCTTCGACTGCCAGCAGGCTGATACTGGCCTCCTCCACATCGTCCAGTGGAACTGCTTAGGGGCCAGGAGTAAGCTCCGACTACTACAGGAGATGGCTCTCACAGAACAACCACACGTTTTTCTGCTTCAGGAGACTCTGCTGCCCAAGAACACCACTTTCTGCCTGTCGGGCTATAACACTTACCCCCTTCCGCTTATTCGTGGTGTCACGAGAGGTTGTGCAATATTAGTGAGGGAACACATCTCCTGTACCGTCTATGACCCTCCACCTTACTGCAGCCCTGGTGTGGAAGTGCATGGTGTAACCCTCCACCTAGCTATGTCAGCACTTACCATTTTCAATGTTTATAGGAGTCAGAGGGACGTTTTGGATGTGGGGGAGCTCTTCTTCCAAGCTAACACGGGCTTCATTTTTGTTGGGGGTGACTTCAACACCCACCATGACGTCCTTTCATCGCCTCTTCCATCTAACGAAGCCAGTTGTCATCTCTCCTTACTTCTGGAGGAAATGGATGGTATCACCATCCTCAACGACACCACAGACCCCACTCACATCGAAAGAGGACAGCTTGACCTCTCGCTTGCCTCCTCTTCACTTGCAGGCTTGGCAACGTGGTTGCTGCACCTCCACCTCTCTAGCAACCACTTCACCATCCAGGGTACGTTGCCTATGGCTCCTCTTCCACCTCCCCCTCTGCCCTCCCCATGGTGGGACCTCCGCAGAGCCAACTGGGCTGCCTTCGATGGTGCTTTACCTGTGGCCTTTGCTGTGTCTCCACCCGCCTCGGACCTAGAGGGCTGAGCAGATTAAGTAGCCAGTGCCTTTTCACAGGCTGCCTCTCTCACCACTGCAACAGCGGTTCACGAGGTGCTACCGGGATGGTTGGTTTTACTGCAACAGTCAGAGAACTGAACCACCATTTAAATGCAGCACGCAGGCAGTACCGGCGGTGCCGCACATCTCTGCACCACCGGTACCTTGTTGCTGTCACGTGCCACGTGGTTTCGGAGAAGCATCGCATCAAAGAAGAGGAGTGCATTGGATGGTGTCGTACCTTGGACTCTCACTCCACACTCTGTGAGATGTGGAGGAGGGTCTGGTCCATCTCCAATCCACGTCCTCCTCGTCTGCCCTCCCATCCTGATCCTGCCGCTGAAGCCAGCCGTCTTGCACGGCACTTTGCAGACCGTTCTGCTTTCCACAATCTCCCGCCACCTGTTCGAGCCTTACAGGCGCAGTTGTCTGCCTCTCGTGTTGCTGCAGTTCAGGCTGCCTGTGATAGGCCTGACCCTGCTGACTGCCCCATCACCAGCAAGGAACTTCAATAAGTGCTGCGCCGCAGAGGGGTCTCTGCACCGGGGCTCGACGGGCTGCCGTACTCTATGTTATCTCATGCTGGAGATAGTGGTGGTGAGTGGCTGCTTCACCTGCTCAACCTCTCGTGGTCTGAGGGTCGTTTGCCGAGGTCGTGGAAGACGGCCATTATTCACCCGATTCCCAAACCCCGTGGAGGGTGAAGTGCTTGAAAGGGTACAACAAGGAAGAAAGGTTGCTGGTTCTTTGAAGGCAGTGATAAGAAACTGGGAAATGAGCATGGAATTGAAAAAGTTACTGCATGGCAGTATTGTGATACCAGCACTAATGTATGTAATTGAAGCTTGGACTTTGTTGGAGGGACACAAGTCAAGACTGAGAGCAGCGGAAATGAGTGGAAGAAAGGTTGCTGGTTCTTTGAAGGAGGTCATGAGAACCAGGGAAGTGAGCATGGCAGTGAAAAAGTTACCATATGACAGTATTGTGATACCAACTCTAAAGTCTAGAAGTGAAGCTTGGACGTCGTTGGAGGGATACAAGTCAAGAGTGAGAGCAGTGGAAATGAGACATTTGAGAGGAGCCTGTGGAGTCACATGGAGAGAAAGACTGACAAATGAGGATGTGAATTAGCCTTGTGATGTGGATGTGGATGTAGATGTGATAGGAGCATTAGGAAAAACACATTGATGTGGTTTGGCCATGTGGAGAGGATGGAGAGTGAGAGACTGACGAGGAGAGTGTATGTGAGTGAGGTGGAGGGGGAGAGAGGGTGGGGAAAGCCAAGGATGAGATGGAAGGATGGAGTGGAGAGGTATATGAGAGATGGGGCTATGAATTGGGAGCAGGGTAGCGAAATGGCGGGGGACAGGGTGACGTGGAGGCGATTTGTTTGTGGCCATCCCGTATAAGGAATTTAGGCGTCTGGCAATAGATAGATAGATAGGTAGAACAAAGTTGTAAACAAGTTTGTCTACACTCAGCACAGTCTTACTTTTAAAATGCTAAATTTTACAGTCAGGTCAAAAAGATAATCATGGAGAGGACATGGTTGTGAAAGGATTCCACCAATAATGTTGTTTGGGTGATATACAAGAAACTTGAGATCTGTGTGCAGAACCTAACTTTGAACGATAGTCATTAACAGGAGAGGAAGGTTGCAGTCCCTCAGAATAAGAAGGAGAATCTTGAGGAGTGTTATAAGAAGGAAGGGGAGAAGCTGGAGTATTTCAGTTCTGAGAAGAAGATGGAACATTTCCGAGTGACTCCTTCAATACTATGCCCATCTGGGCACACTTCAGATCACCAGCATGCACCAATTTGGCATTATCGGTAGACAAATCCTTTATTAAAAATATGTTGCCACTATGACAGATGACACGGAAAGGACCCAGAAATTTATCATCAAGTTTTGATGCACACTTGTGGTCCAGGGCAAATACTAAGTCACCTACTTGGATGGTAAAATAGGAAGCCGCAGTGTGTTCCTTACCTACTAATTCTGCAATTCAGAGGGCCAAATTATCCTGAGGGTACTTATGAATTTTCTTAAAATCTGAGACGTGCACTTTGATAATATCATCAGGACTGTAGACCGGATCAGGCTAAAGAATAGGGTAACAAAGAATAGGGTAATCTCTTGTCAGACCTATAGATGACAAGGAATTGAGTTTCACCAGTTGACTTATTTAATGATCCATTAATTGATGCAACTACCTGCGAAATCCACTCATCCCAGGTAGAACTCTGATGTCTCACCATGTGGCATAGACATTCTTTGACTTTTCGATTCTGTCACTCCACGAGGTCATCAGAAGCTGGATATGGGCAATAACATTGCATTTACTATTTTTATTGTGAAGGCAAATTTGTTCCAGCACTGAATTATTGAACTCTGACTCATTATCAGTTAAAATACCTTCTGTAGTTGTGAAAGGACAAATAAGTGAATTAACAAATGCGTGGGCAGCAGTACTAGCAGACTGAAATGCAACAGAACCAATACTACGAATCAGAAGAAGTGCTCGACTACCACTAGTACTGTAGATAGATGATGCCAGATCCTGTTCATGGTAATTTCAGAAGATCAAGGGAGACAATTTGCCAAGGCCGCAGTGGTACAGGGTACTGTAATATGGGTGCAGGCCGACCAGTAGTTCTTTTGCTACTAGCACAAGATAGACATGCTCCTCAGTGGGCTTCTACATCCCTTTGCATACTGGGCCAATAATATGAAAGACACACCTGTCATAAGCATCCCTCCTTACCTGGGTGCGACGTGTGTGGGGTGTCATGGATTAAATGGAGAGTAGTAGGAATTAAATCCATTGAAATGAATAGTTGCCTAACTTTGTGATGAGACACATCACCACATGTGGGCACTGTCCTTTTGTCAAGTAAGTCATTTAAGAAGAAGAAATCAGAAACAGGAACTGGTAGCTTCAACAAGGAAGAATCATCACCAGACACGAGGAAGTATATGGCTTAAGATCATACAGGGTCAACACTCTGGAATCCACAGAGTGCATCAAAACTGAACAGCAAAATTACGTCACAACCTGTCGAGGTTATAGCAACATAATGAGAGAGGGCATCTGCTACACTACTTGACTTTCCAGGAATGTGTTCAAACATTGGATTACAGTCATTAGAAATAACTGCCCAATATGCAAGATGACAAGATTACATTCTCAAAGCAGGTCACAAAGATTAATGTGGTCTGGCTATATATGAACAGGATAACTATAGATAATGTCACATAAATGTTTTAGGGACCAGCCCATGACAATTGCTTCTAAATGAGTTACACTTTAATGCTTCACTGCCGAGTTTAATACTCTGCTAGCTTGGGCAATGGCATGTTTATTGCCTTCGGGGACATCTTTCATGAGAACCACACCGTGGCCCACTCTGGAAGTATCTGTGCATAGTAAGAAAGGTTTGGAATAATCAGTGAATGCCAAGATCGGAGCTTATGCAAGAGCAGTTTTCTTGCCGGTAATTGCAGTCGTTTGTTCATCTGACGACACAAACGGCTCGTCCTTCTTCAACAGTCTAGTCAGTGCCACAGAAGTTTGGGTGTACCTGTTGATGAAACGACTGTCATACCCATTAAGACAGAGGAAGCTATACACTGCGTGAGTATTTGCTGAGGTGGGAAAATTGGTCACTGCACTTACCTTTTCGTCTGATGTGTGTATTTCATGAGCATCGACGACATGTCCTAGGAACTTCAGCTTCTTGCATAGGAAATGGCACTTTGCTGCTTGATTTTAAGTCCAGCTTGTTGGAGCTTAGTGAATACTTCTGCTAATTTCCCAAAGTGTCCCGGAACAGACCAACTAGTGGTAATGATGTCATCAAGATAAGAATGACTCAGTGGCCTATCATGCCGACGAAGACTATGTCAGTTAATTGCATGAACGCCGATGGAGTATTTCTTAAATCAAACAGAAGTCTATGGAACTGGCAATGAACAGACGGATGCTGAAAATCGTAATTGAACGAGATGATTCCTCCATTTCCATTTGCCAGTAGCTGCTCATCAGATCCAAAGAGTAAAATGCGCAGTTATTTTTTAGTGATTCCAACAAATCAGTGGGCATAGTGTTATGTACGGCCGATCAAACTGCTTATATTCTCATGTATCATTCAGAGCATTTATTATTCACTTGTGTTGTTAACATCATCCTTAGCAGCTGTGTGCATGGAGAAGAGTTTTATAAATACTGAATCATGTGAGGGCAGCTGGCCTGGCTGCATGTTGTCGCTTGTTGAAATGCTATGTCATGAGATGAATTTTACCAGTAGGAATTTCTATCACGGACTGACATGTAATTTTGAGCCTTTTCGATGTGTAAGCTATTGAAGACATCCACTTTCGGGACTTTCTGTAGAGTTGTTCTTGCCGTTAAAGCTACCTTCTCGTTTCTGTCCATGTTAGTTTCGACCTTGTTTATGAGTTTCTGTCACATCTTTCGTGCTTCTGTGAGTTTGTGTATAAAGGCTGGGCTATCTGTTATCAAGTTTAATTAGCAGCTTTAATTAGACCGGTGTGCTGGTGTGCCCTGCTCTGGGACATTTTGTATACAGCAGTATACCTGCCACACGTGAGTTAATGTTTAAAAATTAAGAGGGTCAGCACATGATCTGCTTATTGATACTGCAGTCATAAGAACTGCTATTTTAGAGTCATTTCAGTTGCTAATGTCACCTACTTTACTCAAGTGTCAAGCGTCTGTCTCTTTAATTTTTTAGTCTTGTGCCTCCAGTGGTTTCATAACCCAGGGGCTAGTTTCAGTGTTCTGGTTTGCCTTTACTGTTGATGTTTGTAACATTACAATAATTTCTGCAAGTCTTAATTTGACAGTCCTTTTCGAGCCTTTTTATTTTTGTTCTCTTTACAGCTTCAAGTTAATGTTAAGTAAACTAAGTTAAGTATTTTTATTGTCAATTTCATTCCCTACTTTTTGTCATTGCTATTTGTTTTATATTTTATTACAATGTTCTCCCATTTGAGATTGCTACTTTTTGTACTAAAAAATTTCCGTTGCACATTTAATCTTAGTCGTCAGGCAGTCAGATAGGCCTTTAGCCCCACCTCGTCACATTAGAGTGGCAACCCTGCCGGGATTGTCAATATTAGGTTTTGTAGAATTTAAGCAAGTTTATGTAAGGTGTCATAGCCCTTGAGTGCTGTATATTTATTTGCTGGAGTGCCAATCTTTAGCCCTCATGGAATACGTAATCCCCAGCTCTCCCATCGTCCCTTTTCATATTGTTTTGGAGGGAGATGCCCATGCTCATGTAAATTCCTCACCTGTGCCTGAGAGAGTAGTCAAGTTAGATCATTCCCCTTGTTCTGGTCTAGAAGATCAGAGTTCCCCTCTCCCTCATACATATTTCCAGGATGTCGGATAGGAGCAAGCTAAATAGGAGCCCAAGGCTCAATTACAGTGAATGAAGTTAGAGTTGGAGATGACAATGACAGAGCAAACCAGAGAACTGGCAAGGATAGAGCAAGCTGGAGATCAGGCAAAGTTAGGGCACCAGGCAAAGATAGAACAAGCAAAGTTAGAGCAGCAGTTAGTGCAGGTCAGTGAACAGGCTAAGTTAGAGCAAATGAAACATGATCATGCGTACTGAATGAGATCCTTGGAAGGCCACACAAATTCGTCCCATTCTTCAGGTTTCGGTCCTACTGATCCCGCTCAATTAGTACCTCCTTTTGACTAGACCTTTTCCTCTGGAGTTCTTCTCAAGCGATGTGTAAGGACATACAAGGGTTGAGTGTCAAGCTGCAATGTAATTGCATATTTAACTTGCCTAGTTTTACTCATGTTCTCACTGGGCAAAGCTACAACTTCACAGTAGTCTTGCAAAAGGTCAAGCAACTGACTTCCACACTCAGGATAATCGCACCGTTTCACAAGAGACTCAAGATTAGTTATGGCAGTATTGTCAGAAGAATGAGCAACTAAGCACACATCTGTGACAAAGGGTGGGAAATCTTGGCGTACACATATGGCTACTAGGTATACGAAAAAATCACCAATCTGTGTCCCAGCGTGCAGCTCAAGTGGTACATTGGTATTGCTGGTTTAGTACAAATAACATAAGTTGCCGTGTGACACCAAGCCTGTAACACGACAGGTCTCACGCTGAGAAATAGCAATGACACCACTAGATGACTTAACAATCCTCAGAGCAACCTTACCATTCACATTAGGTAGCAAAACCGCGCACTGTTCTCATACTGCCTTATTGGTTGCTGAAGACTGCATTAAGTCTACCAACGGCAATAAGGTAGGCAATGGCGAGTCCGATGATGCTCCAGTGCTACAGGATGGCTCACTGTGATGATTGAGTTCATAAACAGGGTTTGTATTAGAAGAGTTTATTGAATTAGCAATGGAACTAGGTAGGTCAGTAACAGAATCAGGCAGGTCAGATGATGATGAATCGGTAGGAGGGACGGTTACTGTATCAACTCCTTACTGAGAAATTGGGTTTGGGATACTTGGCACAAGCTAGTCTTGAATAGCATTGCCTCCAGATGCTGGGAACACGCTGATATCTTCTTCTGCCATGGTGTTAACACCCAGTAAAATATCAGCAGGACAGCTGATCCAAGGAGTGACATCAAAATCAGCAATGAATGGATCTGCCGGATCATGTAGAGATATCAGCTGAATTTTGCCTTTGATATTTAAATCTGATCCATTTACGCAGCAAAGACGATGATCAGATGGGTCAGAGAAGCTAGCATGTTTTGAGTTGTTATATTTAGTTCATGCTAACGCCTGTTGGGTTACGAAGTTGAAGGCAGAACCTGAATTCATAAAGGAGAGATCTACTTGATAGCATTTTCCATGCACAACTACCCCTAAGAAACATAATGCACGAACAGTATACAGGGGCAGTTCAGGGTGTTCTGTAACTGCTATGTTGGAGGGTTCTGAGTGTCATACAGCTCTTCCCCTGAATGCTGGTTTGCAAGAAAACAAAGCTCATTAGTAGTATGACTTGTTGATTGTGTGTCTTATTTACAAAGTTTATGGCCGGACCGCGAAGGTAACCTTCATTGCAACCTACGGCTTTTTCTGTCCTCACGGAATTGTCTTTGCCTGTGATAACAGCTTGACTTACGATGTCCAGAAACATTACAATGCCAGCAAACTTTAAAGGATTTCTCGCTGTGACCTGTTGTTGAACAGTCGCACCCACCGGACAGGCAACGACTCCCTGTAGGTGTAGGCAATCTGCGTCGCGAGTAAAAACGAGCAGTAGCAGAAACACCGTTGATGGATAAGCATGAACAAACGGAGGAGTGCAGAGCCACAGAGACATCGTTGTTCGCATACATGGTTGAGACTGCGAGTATGTTGAAGGAGACACTGCACAGGACAGGAAATGTAAGAGAGAGAGAAGAGGAAACTATGGCAGAAGTAGTGACAGGGAGTGATGATGTAAGAGGGACACCTTGGGAAGGAGTAAGTGTGTCTGTTTTAGAATTATCTGGTAGACCCAAGGCAGCATTAAGGCTATGATTAGGTATATAAATAGTTGGGAAAGCTGGAGTTGCATTAGCAACAGGAATAGGAGTAGCAGCAAGAGTGTCCGAGTCTGGTTTTACATAAAAAAAAAAAAAGACAGTAACCGCATCAAAGCAAGGTTACATTACTATCACCAGTGTTATTATTATCATCATCATTTCTAATCGACTTGCAAGATGGGGAGAGTTTAACATTTGGATATAAGGCATATAATCATAAAGGCTAAGCCTGAGCAGAGAAGTATATACCCACACTTATGAAAATGGATTATATATACTGCACACATGAAAGAAAACTGGCAATTTTATGAAGAATTAATAATGAATGAATGAATTAATTAATGAAGGAAAGAATAAATGAATAAAGAATGAATGAAAATGAATTATACAAAATGAACACTATATGAAAGAAAACTGCTGATTTTATAAGGAATGAATAAACAGAGATGAGAGATAAAGGTTAACAAGAAAAATTTAAAATCTAAAACACAGAATGAAATCAGGATTGAATAATAATATTAATCATAATTCTTAGAGAAAAGGACAGAAAATTTCTAGAGGAGGTGAAAAAGTGTCAAGGCAACATGAAGGTAATATTTAGACAAGTATACATTGCGAGTGAAGCAGGTGCTGAGTTGAGTGGGTGTTAGTTCTGAGTGAGATGGACACTCAGCCTTCCCTGGGAAAGCGGATGTATTGACTGGAGAGAGCGTGATGACACAAGTCATGGCTTGGACTTATGTGAGCAGTGTAGGGTTTCCCACCAGGAAGAGCAGCTGAGTTGATTGCAGAGGCCTGATGAAAAACCGCGACGTGGAACGCTGTGGTTGGTCACACACCCGGGCAAGGTAGTGGGTGGTGACGTAATGCTTGCCCGTGAGGTGAGATGCTAGGCATTGACGGAGGGTGAGAGGAGGAGGATTTCCCACCATTGGGTAAGGGCATGACCAAAGGGGCGATGGCAATATACCCTAGCATAGATACAGGACACTCATTCCTCAATTCCACACAGTAGCAGAAGGTGACGAGACTGGGAGAGCAGGTAGGTGTGGGCCTCGGATATAAAGAATGATCACACTGACTGTGAGAGCCGAGCTGGGTGTGGCAGGGTGGTTTTCAGGCAGTAACGATTTAATTTTCCCCACAACAGGCCGGACAAGAGTAAGAATGGTGACAGTTTACCGCATCATGAAGGCACATGACACACACACAGAACAGTGCAACACACTGACGGACATGAGGAACGGGAACTGTAATAAAAGGCAACTGCAGGCTCTAGAAAGGCAGGCCACATGCAATGGTAGGGAAGGATATTTAGTGTAAGATATGCAGGTCACTGGCAGGGTAGAGGTGGATAATCATGGGACAGGGTTTAGAGAAGACCAGGGGAGTTTGCATAGCACAGGGTATGGTAGGGCAGCTTCACACAATATACGGCGTGCAATTTTACCGAGAATATTTGTACAAGATGTGCTTTTTCTTGTTCAGGCCACTTCGCTGCCAGCACTTTGGACCAGGTATAAAAAGCGACGGGTTAACTCAAAGCCCGTTACTGCTTTCAACTTTATTTTTGACTAGATGCTCACAGATCTTCTCCATTCGAGTCCTGCCTCTGAACTAATGACAGAACCGGCTCCCCTGTCTCTCAGCCCAGGTGCGTAGACATCATTTCAGCAATAATAAAGCTCAGCGCCGGCTGACACCACAATTTCAGTGACGTAGCCCGAGCAACATTTATGCTTCACACTTACATGGTACTAGCTATACGCTAGAATAAATTGATATCAGTCTAGCTATGAAAAATTATTAAAAGCATTTGAGAGAAAGAGAGAGAGAGAAAAACATGCAGGCACATACACACACACACACACACACACACACACATAGAGAGAGAGAGAGAGAGAGAGAGAGAGAGAGAGAGAGAGAGAGAGAGAGAGAGAGAGAGAGAGAGAGAGAGAGAGAGAGACAGGGGGGGAAATGCATACACACACACACACACGGGGGGGGGGGAGAGAGAGAGAGAGAGAGAGAGAGAGAGAGAGACAAACAGACAGACAGACAAACAGAGACAGAGAGGAGAAACATGCATGCACATACAGAGAGAGAGAGAGAGAGAGAGAGGAGAAACATGCATGCACATACACACACACTCACACATAGAGAGAGAGAGAGAGAGAGAGAGAGAGAGGAGAAACACACACACACACACACACACACACACACACACACGGGGAGAGAGAGAGAGAGAGAGAGAGAGGAGAAACACACACACACACACACACACACACACACACACACACACACACACACACACACACAGTATTTCACAACGACGTCACCCACCTATTATCCTTTGTGCTTGTTTTTTCCTGAGGAAGATTGGTGCCAATTGTTTTGAATTACTGTTTGATGGTTGATTGTATAATCATCCATCAGTACGAACAGCAAGCACGAATGAAACAAGTATATTATGATATTTAATCTCTCAGTCTATTGGCACAACCCTTAATCCCATAAGGAATGGCCACAAACAAATCGCCTCCATGTCGCCCTATCCCCCGCAATTTCACTGCCATCCCCACCGCTCACATCCCTGTATCTCGTATACTGTACCTCTCCACTCCATCCTTCCATCTCATACTTGGCTTTCCCCTTCCTCTCGCCTCCTCCACTTCACTCACATACGCTCTTCTCGTTAGTCTCTCGCTCTCCATCCTCTCCACATGACCATAACTCTTTAGTGTATTTCTCCTAACTCTTTCTTTCACATCTACATTCACACCACAACGCTTTTTCACTTCCTCACCTTCAGTCTGTCTTTCCACGTAACTCCACACACACCTCTTGGATAGCTCATATCCACTGTTCGCACTCTTGACATGTGTCCTTCCAACAATGTCCAAGTTTCACTTCCATACGTTAGAGTTGGTATCACAGTCCTATCATGCAGCAACTTTTTTACTTCCAAGCTCAATTCCCATTTTCATATCACTTTCAAAGAACCAGCAACCTTTCTTCGATGTTATACCCTTTCAAGTACTTCATCCTCCAAATTTCCATCCTTACTCATCACACTACCCAAGAACTTAAATGCACTCACATTTTTTATTTCCTCATCATCCAACCTCAGTGTATATTCAGTGACTTTTTAATTTCTCTCGAAGACCATAACTTTACTCTTTTCGACATTCTTTATATACTGCTCCTTACACTCCCAGACTCATTCACCAAGCCTTGCAGTTCTCCGTCATCTTCATTTAACAATACAGTATCATCAGCAAACAGCAACGCAGGATGTTTCCAAATCCAACCCTCTCTCATTTGGGCTGCTCCAACACCCACTACTCTACGTTGTATCTTTTTTTATAACCCCATGCATTTACAAACTGAACAAGCATGAAGACATAACACATCCCAGTTTCATTCCATCATTCAGATAAAAAAGTTGACTCAGTTCTCTATCCACACACACTGCAACCTCGGCACCCTCATACAAACTCTTCATGGCATTCAACAACTGACCATTTACTCCATACATTATACGCTTATTATTTTCCACATTCCTTGTCTACCCATTCTGTTATATGGTTTCTCCAAGTCCATAAAGGCCGCATATAACTTCTTTCCCTTCCCTAAAAACTTTCCCCCTAAAGACCTAAGGATGAATATCTGATCTATGAAACCTCTTCCCTTACTAAAACCTCTCTGCTCTTCTCAAACATATTCCTCCTTTATTTCCATAACTCTGTCAATAGGTATCCTACCATATACTTTCCTGTTACAACAAGAAGAATAATGCCCCTGTGATTACGACACACATCCGTTTCCCGTTTTTCTTTGTTCAAAGGAATAATATTACCTGACTTACAATCATCCGGTGCCCTACCCTCCTCCCAGTCCAATCTTCACATCTTCCTTATCCATTCTAATACTATCTCTCCCCCTTGCTTCATCATTTCACCACAGGCTTCATCAACTCCTAGCGCTCTCCTCATTTAGACTTTCTTCACTGCTTCCTCTTCTTCCATCCTACTGATCTCTTCCTCCCTTCTCACTTCCCTCGTTCTCCCTGCCATTTCCAAGCTACTTACGCTCGCAATACTTTCATAATCAATGTTTAACCCTTCTTATGCCAGGGAAAAAAACGTAACCCGGTACCCCAACTTAATTTGGGGGTTTCTGCCATATGCACAAAGTTATAAACGTTAACTTTTGTGCATATGTTGCCCAGGACATGGCACATGTAGCCATTCTACCATGTTTCCCTTTTGTGTCTTTTGTCTTTTAATTAAAGTAAAATTTTTATGATTTCCTTCAATATTTTTGAAAGTCTGTACATGTAGCTTAATTAAGACAGTGACATATATTTTTAGGTTACATCATTCTTATTCATTCAGCATGCTCTTAACCCCTAAAGACCACGATTGTTTCGTGCAGGGTACCTCCCACAATCACAATTCGGGGGTGTTTTGGCGACTTTCACCAAGGGCAAAATGACTGTTCTGGCTAAAGAGGAAGAATTTACACACCTGACAAGGCAATCTCTACCCCCGTAGGCCTAATGGTTACCGCACAATCGTGCGTCAAAGTTCAAAAAAACGTTTATGATAGTTACCCCTCGAAAACAAACACATGAAAATTTTGATAACGACATATTTTTCTTACTGAAACAGATCATTTCAAATTGTTTTGTCACACCAACCATGAAAACAGGTGTACGTAGGTGTGGGGAGATTACTAGGCTGTGGGGAGATAAAGTAGGCTGTGGAGAGTAGGCCTGTAGGTACGGGGGTTGGAAATAACCAGCTTTTCCCATAAAAAAAAAGCACTTCAGTGTGTTCTGAAACATCTACCATGAAAACAGGTGTGTATGTAGGTGTGGGGAGATAACTAGTGTGGGGATAAGGCCTACAAGGCCTTGGTGGTACTTGGAAGTGCAAAAAAAATAATAATGCTAACCAACATAGTTGTGCATAGCATTGTGTGTTTGTAACGCAACATTGAGGAGAAAAGAGACGTACACAGTATTTTGGATGAAAGTAGTGAAAAGTACAGAGTGACACGGGGTTTTTAAAATAAATGCAATATTAAAGGATAATGTTCAATAATATTGAAGAGCAGGGACAATGATTGTCTTGCTAAATCAAGCAATGATTACTTTATGCCGGCTTGCTTCGCCGATTTTCTCGGAACGAGAATTTATAAACTTTCTCAACAGTACACAGCAGAGACTAATTACTCACAATTGCTGTTTATTAGTACTGTTAGCCTCTGGAGAAAGTTACTTCACCCCTGACAATAAATAACTAATACCATTAATAATATCAGGTTCTTGCGGATGCGTTAACTCCTAGAAGGCACAACGGATTTTAAGCTTAATACAACAAGACTGGCCTAAGTACCAGTTATGAATAGCAAAGCGTTTATGCAAGCTAGGAGCTATAAGGGAAATAAGCTTAATTATGGAGAAATGAAACACGAGTTTACAATATATTAAGCTCAAAGAAAAAGAACTGTTAAATTTATTGATTACAAAGAAATAAATTTAATGTTACATTTCAAAATGAATTCAAAATAAAGAGATCGCACTCACTCACTCACTCAAAGCTAAATTCTTACGCCTAGGAAAACAACATGCGGCGCAGCCGGCCGGCATGTGAGGAAACAGCACACTTAACTAAACTCTTAAGTCTAGGAAAACGAAAAGAAAATACTGGTCAATGAATACAGCGTATCACCAAGGAAGGGTGGGAGCATGGAGAACTGTAGTCTAGTGGAGTCTGGGTGCTAGATGACCTCTCTCACTCTCACTACTGGAGCACAGAACCTCACTCCATCGCGACAGACAAAAGACTGAATTCAAATATGATGCGTGTAGTAGGATATTGTACAGGCCAGCGGAAGAAGGCGTGGCCAACGGTTGAGGCAAGCAGGGGCGAACAATAAAGAAACAATAATATCGCTCAGTAGAGCACTTAATGACCTGCATTAGATCGGTCACTTTTGAAACAGTGACGAATGTTTTGAAAAGTATACCACCGAAATGGAGAGAGAAACGGTTAACTGAACAATACACAGTGAGTTTTCCATTAATAGTTTGTGGTTTCTCACAAAGGGAAAATGTCATGAATTTGATTCGTGACATTACGCCCCTACAAAATGAAATTTTTTCCTTATGGGAAAAAACTTGTGGATATATGTATATATATATATATATATATATATATATATATATATATATATATATATATATATATATATATATATATATATATATATATATATTATATATATATATATATATATATATATATACATTATATATATATATATATATATATATATATATATATATATATATGTACACATCCTAACTCATTCACACAAGATTCACACTGTGGTGTGTGTGCTATCCTGCTGCAGGAGAAAATCACTATCACCAATGAGTGTAAAAACCTCGTATTTACGTTAATAGAGGCAAGCTTGAGGGAAAAAACTCCGTGACGACAGTGAAAATCCTGTACTCAGGTCAAACTAAGCGAAAGTTCGCTACATTTACACTGACAACTAATTGTTGTGTAGCGTTGTGTATGTGATACACGGTGTAGGTGTGACAGTTGTAGTGTAACTGTACCTACGTGTAAAATCATGTAATACAAATTTATAGTAAATATTAATAATATGGCGACAACGAAGGCAGAGGAGAAGAGGCGGCAGCGTGCGGCAGACGATCAGCTGGCCCGCACAGCAAAACTGCTACACCCATCGCTGTACCTGGAAAATTCAATTAAGGTGGAGCATCAAAAGTGTCAATGAGACAAAAATTCTTATTACATTACAATTACTCTCTCTGCCTAGCAATCAGTACATGCTATGAAAGGTACGCTCTAGCTGAAAAATACGAGTGACAGCCTAAGCTTCGTACATTCGAGGTTGCCATTAATTTATTAGGTACATTATTAACCAGGAAACATAGTCGTAAAGGTTCTTAGCGGGGGAGCTCTAACCTGGCATGCACCTCGCTCAACATGCGGCGCAGCCGGCCAGCATGTGAGGGTACAGCATCTTAACAACATCCCATCACCCAGTTTAGGGGTAGCTCTAACCTGGCGTCCACCTCGCTCAACATGCGGCGCAGCCGGCCAGCATGTGAGGGTACAGCGCCTTAACAAACTCTACATTTACGATTAATGACAGGAAGCTGAGAATCGCTACGCAATCTCGGGCAGGTCACGTTTTAACACCCACTGTGGGTATTAACACTAGTGTGGACATTGTGCGACGTTCCACAAGGTAATTCATACACAGCCTCGGACTGTCTCTGCAGAATTCTCAAACTTCCCTCTTAACTTATGGTATACATGTATGTACAGGCCCTGGATATACTGTGTCCTATGGGGCCAACAAGTGAGACGTCAGGTCTACACTTTTAACTGGGAACCAGGCTGGTCCTTGGATTACTCAAATCTCTGAGAACGCCTACGTTACGGAACCCAGCATACAACAGTTGCCCGTGTTAGTCAGCAGTTAGCAGGCAAGACATCAGGTCTGCACCTACGTTATCACTTCCCTTGATGTATCTCACAACAAGGTTAAACTGCTGTAAATACAGTGTCCAGCGTGTCAACCTTGCATTAGCCGTCTTAGTCATGCTAAGATTAGTGAGTGGCATATGATCAGTTTCCAGAGTGAATGGTGCCCCAAATAAATAATAATAATGATATTTTTTAACACCATCAACCACAGCCAAGAGTTCCTTCTCAACAGTACTGTAATTCCTCTCGGCGGGTTTTAGCCTACGGCTGTGGTATGCCACTGGGAAGATTCCACCTTCCGATTCCTGCATCAATACTGCACCTACTCCATCTTGTGAAGCACCAGTGCGCAGTATGAAAGGTTTGCTGGAATCAGGCAACTGCAAGATAGGCTCCTTGCACAGCATGTTCTTAAGAGTGATAAATGATCTCTCTTGCGCTTCTCCCATTCAATGGTGTTTGGAGTATATTTTCGTAGCACCTCATACAACGGTTGGGCAATGAGAGCAAAGTTGGGGATAAAACTCCTATAATATCCCACTAGGCCAAGGAATGCCCTAACCTGTTTCTTGGTCACGGGTCTCGGGGCTTCTCTAACCTTCCTGATCTTGTCACCCTGACACCTGCAGTGATTGTTGCCAACAATATGTCCAAGGAACTCCACCTCACTGTGAGCAATCTTACATATGCTAGGCTTCACAGTCATGTTGAAACTCTGGAGTCTACTGAAAACAATTTCCAAGAGTCTGAGGTGCTCCTTCAGCATGGCGGAATGAATGAGGACATCATCAACGAACATCTCTACTCCTACAATACCATGGAGCACTTGTCTCATGGCACAATTGAATACTGCTGGGGAATTGGTAAGTCCAAATGGGAGGACTTTATACTGGTACAACCCCCTAGGAGTAGCAAAGACAGTGAACTGACGGCTTTCGGGGTGAAGGGGAATCTGGAAGAATCCCTTCGCCAAATCGAGCTTCGTAAAATATCGTGACCCTGCCAGCTTGGAGAAGATGGCAATGTGGTCACCCATCGGCTCAGCATCCACTTTGGTGATTGCATTGAGCCTTCTATAGTCGCCACAAATCCTGACTCCACCATCTTTCTTGCGAACTACTACCATTGGACTGCAGTAAGGGTATGAGGACTTTTCAGTAATACCTGCAATCACCATGTCGGCAATTTCGTTGTCTACTGCGCCCAGTAGTCACATGGGAATCGGATATGGCTTAACCTTTACGGGAGTATCACTGGTCAACTCAATCTTGTGACAATCAACCTTTGCAAGTCTAGGTCGGTCAGAGAAGACATCAGCATACTGACAGAACAGTGACCTTATGGCATTCTGATCACCTAATGCTAAGTCAGCGTTAAGTAAAACATCTCCGACAGTCTCTTCCTGATGGGACTGAGCGGTTAAGGGCTCGTCATAATGGTCATCAGCTGGGATCACCGCGTCTGCCCCGGTTTCTTGCAGTGGCTGGTCACTATCATCAGCTACTTGTAGGCCAGTCTCCTCGGGGTCTGACTCATGATAAGCCTTCAACATGTTAATGTGGAACTTTTTGCGAAGATTCCCCATCTGAATTATGTACTGAGGTCTGAAATGCGCTCTACTACATCGAATGGACCCTTCCACTGTGCCAGCAACTTGTTCTGGGCAGTGGGGAGTAACACCAGGCACTTAACGCCTGGACTAAACTTCCGAAGTTTTGCCTTCTTATAATAGGCTTTCTGAACTTCGCTCACCTTGATCAATTCTTCCTTAGCTAACTCACATGTCGACTGAAGGCGGTCAGCTAGATCAAGGACGTAGGTGTAGGTGGTCTTGACTTCAGGGTCAGGTTCTTTATCGTCCCACAACTCGCGAAGGACTTGAAGTAGTCCACGGACCGACCTTCCATACACCAATTCAAAGGGTGAGAATTTCAGTGAATGCTGTGGGGCTTCTCGATAAGCAAATAGAAGAGGAGCAACGAACTGCGGCCATTCCTTTGGCTGTTCGGTGGTCATGCTCCTCAACATCTTCTTGAGAGTCCCATTGAACCTCTCACACAACCCGTTTCACATGGGATGATACGGCGTAGTCCGTAAGCCTCGGATGGACAGCAACCTGAACGCTTCGTTCATCATTGCTGAAGTGAACTGCGAACCCCGGTCGCTTAAGACCTCCTTAGGGATACCTACGCAACAGAACACTTCAATTAATGCCTCAGCAACAGTGACGGCCTCTATATTCATAATGGCCACGGCTTCAGGCCACCGTGTGGTGAAATCAACAATAGTGAGGATATACTTTGATCCATCACTAGCCCTAGGGGAGATTGGCCCAACTATGTCAACTGCTACTTTCTCGAACGGTTCAGAGATTATGGGCATTGGTTTCAATGGCGCAGGACGGACACATCCCAGGTCAGTGGTACGCTGACATACATTGCAGGAACGTACGAGCCTCGTTATTTCCCGTCCCATTCCTGGCCAGAAAAAGTCAGCATGAATGCAGTCAGAGGTCTTCTTTTGACCCATGTGACCTCCCATCGCTGAACAATGACCTAATTCAAACACTGCTCGGTGATACTTTGCAGGAACGACAAACTGCAGTTGAATCTCACCCTGGGGTGTCTGTGACTCAAGGTACAGCCGTCCTTGCTTACGAAGCAACCTGGCTTGTCCTCCCCGTGAATACTTAATCACTTTACCCTCCAGCTTCTTACACACTGAAGGAAGTGTTGAGTCAGTCTGTTGCTCTTGGACAACATCTTGACTACGAATCAGATCTTGCGGCGTTGCGACGGTCAACGGAGTGACGCGATTTGGAACCTTGGCCATCGCTCGTGTTACCACAGCAGCCGAAGTCTGAGTAGCAACATCTACAGCGCAACTATTTTTGACGCCAGGTATGTTGCCTATAATGAGGTCAAATAAAGGTTCTGGCATGACAACTGCAGCTGTCAGGCCCGTGAAAAATGGAGACGCCACCTGGATACGTGCCTCAGGGAACAATCTCACTGATCCATCAATAAGTCTAACTTGGAACTGTCAACCTGTATACTCATCAGGCCGAACTAAACTCTGCTTAACAGAGCAACCTGAGGAACCATTATCCCTCAGAACATTTACAGAAACACCTCCCACAAACCCTGGCTGAACAAGAAAGGCAGTGTTGCTGGTGGAAGGGTCTGAGGAGGTAGCAGCCAGTCATTCATGAAATTGTGGAACAACCGATGCAGCAAACGTGGCGCCCTGAGAACTAGGTGTCTGAGGAGTCGTACTCACCATCTGAGGAGGTGGAGCATTGACCACCTGTGGAGGAGAGTTCATGATTGGAGGGGGACTCGTGAACTGTTGGGAAGTACCTGTACTGGTAGAGATGGCACCACCGTGTGCTTGTCGTGGAATGAAGGCTGCGTTTGCCTCCTGCCTCCGATACACTGATTGACCTCACTGAGGGTTACGTGGCTTGTCCTTGTATTGCTGCTGCTGCTTGGGGAACTGCTGCTGGTTGGGGTGCTTGTTGTACCGCTTCCAAGCAGGCTGCTGTGTATTTTGCCCCTGGTCCTTCTGCTATTTGCTTGGACCTTGGGCATTACTCTGAGAACGGCCTTGGTGCTGGGATTCAGTTTGAGACGGCTTCCCAGACTTGGCAGTATCTTTTCTGTTGTTCCAGGTGTTTTGCTTACGAGTTTGATACCCGTATGCAGTGAAATATGCGTCAGCCTTTTCCGCCATTTGGCTGGCATCTTTCACCTGGCAGATCTTAAGCTGTGCTATGAGCTCAGCAGGCCACGACCTCTCTAGCTGTGTACGCAGCATAAGGTTAATTATCCCCTCACACGTGGAAGGAGTTTCATCTTTCTCCATTGTTACATAGCTTATGATTTCATCATTCTTTTTGTAATTCTAACGTACAGTGTGCTGCCTGTTTGATCACGAGCGTGTTCTGCCTCAGTCCCCCCCTTCTACCGTTATAGTAGAGTAAGTCGTCCTTTCTGTTGTTCAGTGCGGGATTGTCAACTCTTTGTCCCCATGGCTTCATTTGCGCGTCCTTCTTACAAGTTGTATCAAGCTCTGCTGGCCCCTATATAATGAGCTCAGTCTCTGCATCATTGCCACTTAGATCTACTCCTCATTTCGTTCACATCTCTGTCCTCCCCTGTACAGTTATTGTTGTGAGTGCTCAGGAAGTCTCCAACCATCTAGCAGCTGTGTAATTTGAGTATAACTGTTGTTGCATTTTTTCTTGTGCTGTGTAGCATAGGGTTAATTCTTAGGCCTAGTGAGTTTTTTTTTTGATTTGTGTAAAGGTTCTTTTTGTCAGTCATTTTTGATAATATTTTTATCTGTAATAATTTATATTGCATTAACTGAGCATTACCCAGTGTATTTTCATTTTATCAGGGCTGGCTTAGATAAATTTACTCTTGCTAATTTCGTGTTAATAGAGGCTATTGCAGTTAACCATATATTTAACCTGTTTTTTGCCATTACATTATCCTTATGAGTCCTGAATGTTTTGTTGTTAGTTTGTGCATTAAACTTTAACTTGTAATTTTATCTAACTCTTTTGTTTTGAACCTGGAACTTTACGGGACAGTAGTGATTTTTAGTATTCTCACTTAAAGTGTACATTATCTTTCGCTGTTCCGTAACATAAATTTGGCGACCTCATATCAGGATATTCAGGATATTATCATAAGGATATTGTTTGATATTTTGTGACTGTGATTTATTCATGATGTCTACTATTTCTACACTTGATGAAGCCAAAGATTTTTTGTCAAATGTGCAAACAGTGTTGGATGTAGAAAACAGAACAAAGAATGAACTTAAGCTTGTTGCTCAACAATTGGGAATTGCAGTTCACTCTCATCATTCTAAAGATCAAATTGTTGACATGATTAATGAAAGCTTGTTTAATGAACTCCTCCAAATGAGCAAACGCAGATTGAATTAGCTAAGTTACAGCTAGCCCTGCAGGAGGCAAAAGCTAAGGAGGCTGAATTTCAGGCAAATGCTCGTATTCAGGAGGCACAGATACAGTCACAAATTGAACTTGCCAGGATTCAGGCAGACCATGAGTATCGCATGAAACAAGGTGGAACTGGATCATCTAGCTCTGATGATTTTGATGTGGCTAAAAATGTTAAACTTGTCCCTCCTTTTAATGAATCGGATTTAACAAAGTATTTTCAGTTGTTTGAGAGGGTAGCTACAGGTTTTAATTGGCCCAAGGAGTCTTGGCCAGTACTCCTTCAAACTGTTCTCACCGGTAAAGCTCAAGTAACTTATGCATCTTTGCCTCAGGATCAATCTGATAATTATGATGTAGTTAAGAGCTTGATTCTTAAGGCCTATGAGCTTGTTCCTGAAGCCTATAGAGTAAAATTTAGGACAACTTACAAGCAAGATAAGCAATCCCATGTTGAGTATGCAAAAGTCAAAGAAGATCTGTTAGAGCAGTGGTTAAATTCTAAGAATGTGGATTCTGATTTTGGTAAATTTAAGCAGATGATTTTGTTGGAGGACTTCAAGAGGTGTATTTATAAAGATGTAAGCCTATATCTTGATGAGAGAAGAATAGATAATTTGTCTGATGCTGCAGTTTTAGCTGATGAATATGTTCTCACTCACAAGAGATATTATAAAGAAAAAAGGAAAGCTGAGAGTAAGTACGTTGCCTCTACTCAGAGTACAGGTAACAGGAAAGAGAATAAAGATGATGTTTCTCAGGAACATAATACCAGCTTCACCTCTAGATTTCAGAGAAGTAAATGTACTTATTGTAGTAAGCTTGGTCATACTACGGAGAGATGTTTCAGGAGACAGCGTGATGTGAACAAAAAGGAGTCCTTAAATATTCAGTCAATTGGTCTAGTGTCCACTCTTGAGAGTTCCCAGAATTCTTTAACTGAGTTAACTGAACCTGCTTTGAGGGGTAACTTAAATTCTCATGATGGAGCTCCTCTTTTGAGCAGTAACGTGGGTGACACTCTCAAGAGTTCATGTGCTAATTTCCTCTCTGATGGTTTTGTCAGTCCTCTGGACAGTAATGACAGGAAATCAGTTAAAATATATCGTGATACAGGTGCTTGCCAATCCCTTATGCTGACCAGTGTTCTAGGCTCTATTGTTAATTCCTCTGATGAAACTGTACTCTTACAAGGTGTAGGGAATGATTACTTCTCTGTCCCTCTGTGCAGAGTGAATTTAGAGTCTGGTTTTGTTAATGGTTCCGTTATGGTTGGGTTGGTTGAGACACTCCCAATGTCAGGTGTAACTTTCTTACTTGGAAATGATATTGGTGGAAGTCAAGTGTGTCCAGCTCCTCAGATGTCTAGTGAGCCAGTGGCTGCGGCCCAGGATTGTGGTGTCCCTAATGTGTTCCCTGCATGTGCTGTCACTAGGGCTAAGTCTAAAGTTACTGGTGATTTAGAGGATAATGATGATGATGATGTTATCCTAGCTGACACTTTTCTTGCTAATTTGGACCACTCACCAGATGAGGCAGTACCCCGTAGTGTTGATAATTTGTCTCGTCAAGAGTTGGTTGAGTTGCAGGTTGCTGACCCTGAGTTGAAAGGTCTAGCTAACTCTGCTCACAGTGAAGAAGAGTCAGCCGGTGCTTCTACTTGTTATTATGTAATGTCAGGAGTACTTATGAGGAAGTGGAGACCCCCAACAGCATCAGCCGACTGTGAATGGGAGGTTGTACATCAAGTTGTCATCCCTCGTGTTTGTAGGCAGGATATCATTAGAGTGGCTCATGATTCCAGTTTGGCAGGACACCTTGGAGTGAGGAAGACTGTGGCACGCATTTTGAAACACTTCTACTGGCCAGGTATCTTCATGGATGTTTCCTGGTATTGTAAGTCTTGTCACACCTGTCAAGTTGTGGGGAAGTGTAATCAGACCGAAAAGGTTGCACCTCTAGTTCCCATTCCTCCTTTTGAGGCGCCATTCACCCGTGTGTTGGTGGATATTGTGGGCCCTCTTCCTAAGACTTCTTCAGGATTTTCTTATGTGTTGACCCTGATTGATGTGGCTACTCGTTATCCTGAAGCCATTCCACTTAGAAATATCTCAGCAAAGAACGTGGTTAAGGAAATGCTAGGGTTCTTCACAAAGTTTGGTCTGCCCAAGGAGGTACAGTCAGACCGGGGAAGTAATTTCATGTCGAATGTTTTCAAGCAGTCTCTGAAAGAGTTGGGCATCACCCAGATCACGTCTTCAGCTTACCATCCCCAGACTCAAGGAGCGTTGGAGAGATATCATCAAACACTCAAATCGATGCTCAAGGAATACTGTTTGGAACATCAGAAAGACTGGGATAAAGGTCTTCCATTCGTTGTGTTTGCCGCAAGAGAATCTCCAAATGAATCACTGGGCTTCTCACTTTTTGAACTACTGTTTGGCCATGAAGTAAGAGGACCCCTTCAGCTACTCAAGGAATGCTGGCTGTCGGAGGAAGATGATGTCAACCTGCTGGAGTATGTGATGAAGTTCAAAGAACGGCTGTCCACTGCTTTACAGCTGGCAAGAGAGATTTTAGGAGCTGCTCAGGAGAAGATGAAGACTTGGTATGATAAGAAGTCCAGGTTACGCCACTTTCAGCCAGGAGATCAGGTTTTGATTCTGCTACTGGTTCATGGGCAACCTCTTCAAGCCAAGTTTAGTGGTCCTTATTTCGTGGAGAAGAAACTCAGTGATGTCAACTATGTCATCGCCACACCAGATCGTAGAAAGAACAAGCAACTATGTCACATCAACATGCTAAAGTTATATCACAGGCGGGACGAAAATAATCCAGTCTGCATTGTAGCTGTTCCACCCGAGTCTGCAAGTGAAGCTCTCCCATGCAGTATGAGCCTGAGTGATAGTTTGGGGAAGAATCCTGATATCATGAATGGTCTCCAGACTAAGCTTTCTCATCTACCTCCCAAGGAAAGGCAGGAGTTTTCGTCATTACTGCAGGAGTACCCGCAAGTGTTCCGTGCCACTCCAGGAAGAACCACTGTGTTGATGCATGATGTCGATGTTGGAGACGCAAAGCCAATTAAATTGCCTCCTTACCGTGTGAACCCAGTGAAAGTTCCTCTCATCCAGAAGGAGCTTGGCTACCTGTTGGACCACAAGATGATTGAGCCCTGTCAGAGCGAGTGGAGTTCTCCTGTCACTCTAGTCCCTAAGCCAGGTGGGTCACAGCGGCTTTGCATCGACTACAGACGTGTTAATCAGATAACCAAAACAGACTCTTACCCTCTCCCTCGTGTGGAAGATTTCATAGACAAGATCGGAAAGGCTAGGTACATAAGTAAGTTTGATTTGTTAAAGGGATACTGGCAAGTACCTATGACTGAACGTGCTAGGGAGATCTCATGTTTTGTAACACTAGGAAAGACTTCTCCATGTTCTGTAATGCCTTATACAGATTGTTTTAGAGTAATAAGAAATTTCCTTTGTAAATTTCTTTTTCTTTGTGGGGAGGTGTTACATAGCCTATGATTTCATCATCCTTTGTGTAATTCTAACGAACAGTGTGCTGCCTGTTTGATCACGAGCGTGTTCTGCCTCAGTCCCCCCCCTTCTACCGTTATAGTAGAGTAAGTCGTCCTTTCTATTGTTCAGTGCGGGATTGTCAACTCTTTGTCCCCATGGCTTCATTTGCGCGTCCTTCTTACAAGTTGTATCAAGCTCTGCTGGCCCCTATATAATGAGCTCAGTCTCTGCATCATTGCCACTTAGATCTACTCCTCATTTCGTTCACATCTCTGTCCTCCCCTGTACAGTTATTGTTGTGAGTGCTCAGGAAGTCTCCAACCATCTAGCAGCTGTGTAATTTGAGTATAACTGTTGTTGCATTTTTTCTTGTGCTGTGTAGCATAGGGTTAATTCTTAGGCCTAGTGAGGTTTTTTTGTGATTTGTGTAAAGGTTCTTTTTGTCAGTCATTTTTGATAATATTTTGTATCTGTAATAATTTATATTGCATTAACTGAGCATTACCCAGTGTATTTTCATTTTATCAGGGCTGACTTAGATAAATTTACTCTTGCTACTTTCGTGTTAATAGAGGCTATTGCAGTTAACCATATATTTAACCTGTTTTTTGCCATTACATTATCCTTATGAGTCCTGAATGTTTTGTTGTTAGTTTGTGCATTAAACTTTAACTTGTAATTTTATCTAACTCTTTTGTTTTGAACCTGGAACTATACGAGACAGTAGAGATTTTTAGTATTCTCTTTTAAAGTGTACATTATCTTTCGTTGTTCCGTAACACCATCCACTCACCTAAGTAAGCAGTGAGACGGTCGAGGAACTGAACAGCTTGCTCATTGTCTTGGAGACGAGCTCGCATGAACTGAACTTTGGCGTCTTCTACTGTGAGACCATACGCCTTAATGAGTGCAGCTTTCATCATCTCATATGTGAGATTGTCTCCACGAATTCTGTGGAGAATATCGAGGGCAGGGCCCTCAAATAAACTAAGAAATTGGAGCCGCTTAGCTGCCTCATCCAGTTGATACATGTCTGCCATGTCCTCAAAAGAAGCTATGTACGGCTCGATTCGCTCGCCTTCCTTGTATGAAGGAAGCTTGATGCGTGGGGTCGCCAGGACATGTGCAGGGAGAACGCTCATGGAGCTTGGACCAACTGCACCAGATGTGTCTGAAGCCAAGGAATCTCGCTTGAGCTTCTGCATTTCAAATTCGTGTTTTTCGCTTGCTTCTCGCTCGGCACGTTCGTGATCTCGTTCTCTCTCTCGTTCCTCACACCGTTCTCGCTCGTGTTCTAAGTCGAGTTCGCACTGTTTTCGCTCGTGTTCGCGCTCCTTTTCGCGTTCCTCACGCTGACTTCGACGCTCTTCACGAGCATCACTCTCGCACTGCTGTTTATAATTAAACCAAGAGAGGATGAACTCCTTGATTTCAGTTGGGTCCGTAAGACCCATATCTTTGGCTTCCTGTACATAGATACTGGTCTACATGATGCTAACTCGACCTAAGTACTAGCAACTCAGTACTGACAGCGATTTTTTTTTTTTTTTTTTGCAAAGAGAGATGCGAATAATCAAAAATAAAGAATATAGGCACAGGTTAATGGTGACCAGTTTTATCTAATTAAACTGGTAAAGAAAGAAAATTAAACAAACAACTGACTGTCTATTATGAAAATTAATAAAAATGAATCAATAATCACTAGTAAAGTAGTGCCTATAGACTTTAATAATAAATACCTAAGTATGAACGAGTGAGTATTATCTCTTGAATAGCTTTAGAGCTAGGAGTTAATATCCTGGAATGAGGTCGCCAATTGTCACAGAGTTTTTAAAATAAATACAGTATTAAAGGATAATGTTCAATAATATTGAAGAGCAGGGACAGTGATTGTCTTGCTAATCAAGCAATGATTACTTTATGCCGGCTTGCTTCGCCGATTTTCTCAGAATGAGAATTTATAAACTTTCTCAACAGTACACAGCAGAGACTAATTACTCACAATTGCTGTTTATTAGTACCGTTAGCCTCTGGAGAAAGTTACATCACCCCTGACAATAAATAACTAATACTATTAATAATATCAGGTTCTTGCGGATGCGTTAACTCCTAGAAGGCACAACGGATTTTAAGCTTAATACAACAAGGAAGGAAGAGAAGACGGAGGGGGGTGCAAGGAACAGCGTGGTGGACTGAACAGGTGAAACAGGCTGTGGCACAAAAGAAGAAAGCATACAATGAATGAATGAGAAATAGGGGCGTGGAAGAAGTTGAGAGGCGGAAGAGAGAGTTATATGTAGAAAGAAAGAGAGAGGTGAAAAGATTAGTAAGAGAGAGTAAGACAAGAGTGGAAGAGGAATTTGGAAGGAATTTGAATGTAAAGTGGAGGGACTGTAAGAAAATGTTCTGGAGAGAGGTGAAAAGAGTAAGACAGGGTGGAAGTGAAGTTAGCAGGAGAGTGAAAGATAAAAATGGTAGATTACTAGTGGAGAAGGGAGAAAAAGTGAGCAGATGGAGAGAACACTTTAAGGAATTGTTGAACATACAGGATGGAAGTAATGTGAGTATAAGTGGCTAGGGAATGGCTGGGAGAAGGAGGGAGGTGAGAAGACAGGAAGAAATCAGTAGGATAGAAGTTGTGGGAGCAGTGAAGAAAGTTAAATTGGGGAAAGCTCCAGGAATTGATGGAGTATGTGGTGAAATGCTGAAGCATGGGGGAGAGATAGTAGTAGAATGGATGTGGAAGATGTGCAGATTGGCCTGGGAGGAAGGTAGAGTGAGGATTGAAAGTCAGGTATAATTATTCCCTTGTACAAAGGAAAAGGGGAAAAAGATGTGTGTGGTAATCATAGGGGCATTTGTCTTCTTAGTATAATAGGAAAAGTGTATGGTAGGATACTGTCACGAATCAATTCGCGACATTTCCCTTTTGTGAGAAGCCACGAACTATTAGTGGAAAACTCACTGTGTATCACTCAGTTAACCGTTTATCTCTCCATTTCGGAGTATACTTTTCAAAACATTCGTCACTTTCAAAAGTGACCGATTTAATGCACGTCACTAAGTGCTCTACTGAGCGATACAATTGTTTCTTTATCGTTCGCCTCTGCTTGCCTAAACCGTTAGCCATGCCTTCTTCCGGTGGCTTGTGCGTCCTGCCTATACATTATTTAAATTCAGTCTAGTTGTTGCTCTGACGGAGAGAGGTCCTGTGCTCCAGAAGTGCGAGAGAAGAGGTCCCTAGCACCCAGACTCCACTGAGACAGTTTCTCCAAACTCCCACCCCTTGGGTGATACAAAGCATTCATCGACTGGTATTTCCTTTTTGTATAATCCTAGTTTTAAGAGTTTAGTTAAGGTGTTTTTTCCTAGGCGTAAGTATTTAGCTTCTGTGTGAGTGAGTGAGTGCGTCTCATTGATTTGATTTGAAATGTAATGTTAAATTTATTTTTTTTTGTAATCAATAAATTTAACAGTTCTTTTTCTTGAGCTTAATGTAAAGTAAACTCTTGTTTCATTTCTCCAAATTAAGCTTATTTCCCACATAGCTCCTAGCTTGCATAGACGTTTTGCTATTCATAACTGGTACTTAGACCAGTCTTGCTGTATTAACTTAAAATCCGTTGTGCCATAGGAGTTAAGCATCAGCAAGGACCTAATTATTATTATTAGTATTAGTTATTTATTGTCAGGGGTGAAGTAACTTTCTCCAGAGGCTAACAGTACTAATTCAGCATTTGTGAGTAATTAGTCTCTGCTGTGTACTGTTGAGAAAGTTTATAAATTCTCGTTCTCAGAGAATCGTGCACAAGCCAGCGTAAAGTAATCGTTGCTTGATGTAGCAAGACAATCATTGTCTCTGCTCTTCAATGTTATTGAATATTAATATCAATTAAATAATATTTAAGCATTTATTCCAAAATTACCGTGATATTATAAAAACCCCGTGACAATTGGCGACCTCATTCCAGGATATTAACTCCTAGCTGTAAAGCTATTCACGAGATAGTGCTCACTCGTTCATATTTAGGTATTTATAATTAAAGTTTATAGGCACAAGTTTACTGGTGTTTACTGTTAATTTAGCAAGTGAATTTTTGCTTTATTAATCAATAGAATACGTAACTCTAGTTTATTTTTGGTAACGCCAGACGATTTTATTCGCTCCGGGGTACCCGCCATACCCATTGTGTTAATTATTGAGAGTTCTTAGTTATTTGCATTTTTACTTTAATCTTTGCCAGTTAACTAGATAAGACTGGTCACCACTAGCTTGTGTCTGTACTCTTTACTTGTGTCATTAGTATTCGTCGCTAAGCAGTCAGTACTCAATTTCGTTTTGCTTAATAAATTAGCACCATGGCTACTACTGTATTTTTACAGGAAGCCAAAGAAATGGGTCTTTCGGACCCAACCAAAATTAAAGAGTATATACTCTCACGGCATAATCAGGAGCAGCAGCGCGAGAATGATGCCCGTGAAGAGCGTAAGATTCAGCGCGAATACGAGCAAGAACAGCGTGAGGAACGCGAAATGGAGCGCGAGTACGAGCGAGAACAGCGCGAACACGAGCAGAAACAACGCGTGCTCGAGTTAGAAAAAGAGCGAGAACAGCGCGAATACGAGCGTGAACAACGCGAGAGAGAACGAGAGCACGAACGTGCCGAACGTGAGGCACGTGAAAAACACGAATATGAAATGATGAAGCTCAAGCGAGATTCCTTGGCTTCAGATACATCTGGTGCAGTTGGTCAAAGCTCCACGAGCGTTTCCCCTGCACATGTCCTGGCGATCCCACGCATCAAGCTTCCTTCATACAAGGAAAGCGAGCGAATGGAGCCGTACATAGCTCGTTTTGAGGACATGGCAGACATGTATCAACTGGATGAGGCAGCTAAGCGGCTTCAGTTTCTTAGCCTATTTGAGGGCCCTGCCCTCGATATTCTCCACAGAATTCGTGGAGACAATCTCACATATGAGATGATGAAAGCTGCACTCATTAAGGTGTATGGTCTCACAGTAGACGACGCCAAAGTTCAGTTCATGCGAGCTTGTCTCCAAGACAAAGAGACAGCTGTTCAGTTCCTTGATCGTCTCACAGCTTACTTAAATGAGTGGATGGAGAAAGATGAAACTCCTTCCACGCGTGAGGGGATAATTGACCTTATGCTACGTACACAGCTAGAGAGGTCGTGGCCTGCTGAGCTCATAGCACAGCTTAAGATCTGCCAGGTGAAAGATGCCAGCCAAATGGCAGAAAAGGCTGACGCATTCTTTACTGCGTATGGGTATCAAACTCGTAAGCAAAACACCTGGAGCAGAAAAGATACTGTCAAGTCTGGGAAGCCGTCTCAGACTGAACCCCAGCAACAAGGCCATTCTCAGAATAATGGCCAAGGTCCAAAACCGCAGTGGAAGGACCAGGGTCAAAACACTCAGAAACCTGAGTGGAAGCGGTACAACAAGTACCCTGACCAGCAGCAGTATCAGCCACGCAACCGACCGTCGGGACAAACTTTTTCACTACCAGCTCAAAAGAGGCAGGAAGCAAATGCAGCCTTCATTCCTCAGCAGCAGCACGGTGGTCACGTCCCTACCAGTGTGGGTACTTCCCCACAGTTCACTAGTCCCACAGTGACAGTGAACCCCCCTCCACAGATGGCCAATGTTCCATCTTCCCAATATAATTCACAAGGCACAATGTTTGCCACATCAATTCAGCAGCCTCATGAGTGGCTAGCTGCTTCCTCCACAGGCCCTCCCACAGGTGACAGTACCTTCCTTGTTCAGCAAGGGTTTGTGGGAGACATTCCTGTGAAGGTTCTGAGAGACAATGGTTCCTCAGGTTGCTCTGTCAAGCAGAGTCTAGTTCGGCCTGAGCAGTATACAGGTCGACAGATCCATGCAAGCCTTATTGATGGATCAGTGAGATTGTTCCCTGAGGCATGTATCCAGGTGGCATCTCCATTTTATACTGGTACGACACTTGCAGTTGTCATGCCAGAACCTTTATTTGAACTCATCATCGGCAACATTCAAGGAGTCAAGGATAGTTGCTCCGATGATGATGCTACTCAGACTTCGGCTGCTGCGGTAACATGAGCCATGGCTGAGGCTCCAGACTGTGTCACCCCAGTGATCATTGAATCGCTGCAAGATCTGATGTGTAGTCAACTTGTTGTACAAGAACAACATTCTGACCCGACACTTGCTACCGTGCGGAACAAACAAAAGGGTCGAGTGATAAAGTATTCACGGGGAGGTCGAGCCAAGTTCCTTCGCAAACAAGGACGGCTCTACCGTGAGTCACGAACACCCGAGGGCGAGGTTCGACTGCAGTTTGTCGTTCCCGCCAAGTACCGCCTAGCAGTGTTACAATGGGGTCATTGTTCAGCCTCAGGAGGTCACATGGGCAAAAGGAAGACCCAGGGCCGTATCCGAGCTGACTTTTTCTGGCCAGGGATGGGACGGGACATAAATAGTTTTGTCCGTTCCTGCAGTGTGTGTCAAAGTAACACCACTAATCAGGGATATGCCCTTTCTGTGCTGCTTATAACCACACCTGTAATCTCTGAGTCAGTTGAGAGACAGGGTAGTGGTGAAGTGGGTGCAGACCTGACATCTCGCCCATTGGCCCCACAGGAAACATTATGTCCAGGGCCTGTACATACATATTATGTACTGTAAGTTAAGGGGGAAGTTGAGAGGCGACTTGAGGCTATGGAAGACCCAAGTTTGCATAAGGATTCTCAGCTCCCCGATACTAATATGCGTACTGTAGGTTAAGGGGGAAGTTCGAGATAGAACTCCGCAGAGGCGACTTGAGGCTATGGAAGACCCAAGTTTGCACAAGGATTCTCAGCTCCCCGATACTAATATAAGTACTGTAGGTTAAGGGGGAAGTGAGAATTCCGCAGAGGCGACTTGAGGCTATGGAAGACCCAAGTTTGCACAAGGATTCTCAGCTCCCCGATACTAATATAAGTACTGTAGGTTAAGGGGGAAGTGAGAATTCCGCAGAGGCGACTTGAGGCTATGGAAGACCCAAGTTTGCACAAGGATTCTCAGCTCCCCGATACTAATATAAGTACTGTAGGTTAAGGGGGAAGTTCGAGAGAGAACTCCGCAGAGGCGACTTGAGGCTATGGAAGACCCGAGTTTGCACAAGGATTCTCAGCTCCCCGATACTAATATAAGTACTGTAGGTTAAGGAGGAAGTGAGAACTCCGCAGAGGCGACTTGAGGCTATGGAAGACCCGAGTTTGCACAAGGATTCTCAGCTCTCCAATATTAATATAAGAACTGTAGGTTAAGGCACAGGTTGAGGACCCGTGTTCAGTTCGAGGCTATGGAAGACCCGAGTTTGCACAAGGATTCTCAACTTGCCGACCATAATCGTGTGCTATAATTAATGGCGACCTCGAATGTACGTCGTAGCACTGACTGCTAGGCAGAGAGAGTAATTGTAACATAATAAAATTTTGTCTCATTGACACTTTTGATGCTCCACCTTAATTGGTTTTGCAGGTTCAGCAATGGGTGTAGCAGTTTTGCCGTGCAGACCAGCTGATCGTCTGCCACACGCTGCCGCCTCTTCTCCTCTGCCTTCGTCGTCGCCATATTATTCACTGTGTCATTTTACACGTAGGTACAGTTACACTACAACTGTCACACCTACACCGTGTATTTCATACACCACGCTACACAACAATTAGTTGTCAGTGTAAATGTAGCGAATTTTCGCTCAGTTTGACCTGAGTACAAGATTTTCACCGTCGTCACGGAGTTTTTCCCTCAAGCTTGCTTCTATTAACGTAGATACGAGGTTTTTTCGTTCACTGGCGACTGCGGCTTTCTCCTGTAGCAGGATAGCACACACACCACAGTGTGAATCTTGTGTGAATGACTTAGGATGTGTACATATATATATATATCCACAAATTTTTTCCAATAAGGAAAAAATTTAATTTTCTAGGGGCGTAATGTCACGAATCAATTCGCGACATTTCCCTTTTGTGAGAAGCCACGAACTATTAGTGGAAAACTCACTGTGTATCGCTCAGTTAACTGTTTCTCTCTCCATTTCGGAGTATACTTTTCAAAACATTCGTGACTTTCAAAAGTGACCGATTTAATGCACGTCACTAAGTGCTCTACTGAGCGATACAATTGTTTCTTTATCGTTCACCTCTGCTTGCCTAAACCGTTAGCCACGCCTTCTTCCGGTGGCTTGTGCGTCCTGCCTATACATTATTTAAATTCAGTCTAGTTGTTGCTCTGACGGAGAGAGGTCCTGTGCTCCAGAAGTGCGAGAGAAGAGGTCCCTAGCACCCAGACTCCACTGAGACAGTTTCTCCAAACTCCCACCCCTTGGGTGATACAAAGCATTCATCGACTGGTATTTCCTTTTTGTATAATCCTAGCTTTAAGAGTTTAGTTAAGGTGTTTTTTCCTAGGCGTAAGTATTTAGCTTCTGTGTGAGTGAGTGAGTGCGTCTCATTGATTTGATTTGAAATGTAACGTTAAATATATATTTTTTTGTAATCAATAAATTTAACAGTTCTTTTTCTTGAGCTTAATGTAAAGTAAACTCTTGTTTCATTTCTCCAAATTAAGCTTATTTCCCACATAGCTCCTAGCTTGCATAGACGTTTTGCTATTCATAACTGGTACTTAGACCAGTCTTGCTGTATTAACTTAAAATCCGTTGTGCCATAGGAGTTAAGCATCAGCAAGGACCTGATTATTATTATTAGTATTAGTTATTTATTGTCAGGGGTGAAGTAACTTTCTCCAGAGGCTAACAGTACTAATTCAGCATTTGTGAGTAATTAGTCTCTGCTGTGTACTGTTGAGAAAGTTTATAAATTCTCGTTCTCAGAGAATCGTGCACAAGCCAGCATAAAGTAATCGTTGCTTGATGTAGCAAGACAATCATTGTCTCTGCTCTTCAATATTATTGAATATTAATATCAATTAAATAATATTTAAGCATTTATTCCAAAATTACCATGATATTATAAAAACCCCGTGACAGATACTTACTGACAGAGTTAGAGGAAGAACAGAGAAATTAGTTGGAGATGAACAGGGCGGCTTTAGGAAGGGAAGAGGTTGTGTAGATCAGATATTCATTCTTAGATCTTTAGTGGAAAAGTTTCTAGAGAAGGGAAAGAAGTTGTATGCGGCTTTCATGGATTTGGAGAAAGCATATGACAGGGTGGATAGACAAGGATTGTGGAAAGTGTTAAGAATATATGGATTAGATGGGAAGTTCTTGAATGCTGTGAAGAGTATGTACGATGGTGCGACGGCTGCAGTGCGTGTGGATGGTGAACTAAGTGAATTTTTCTCTTTGAAAGCTAGTTTGAAACAGGGATGTGTCATGTCTCCATGGTTGTTCAATCTGTACATGGATGGGGTAATAAAAGAGGTACAAGGTAGGGTAGTCGATGTTGGAGTGGCCCTTGTGAGAGAGGATAGTGTTTGAAAACTCCCTGTACTGTTGTTTGCAGATGATACTGTGTTGTTGAGTGAAGATGAAGGGGAGCTGCAAGGCTTGGTGGATGAGTTTGAGAGAGTGTGTAAGAAACGGAATCTAATGGTGAATGTAGGGAAGAGTAAAGTGATGGTCTTTGAGAGAGGTGAAGTCAGTGAATGTACAGCGAGATTGGATGGTAAGGAATTGGAAAATGTGAGTATGTTTAAGTACTTGGGTAGTGTGATGAGTAAGGATGGAGGTTTGGAGGGTGAAGTGCTTGAAAGGGTACAGCAGGGAAAAAAGGTTGCTGGTTCTTTGAAAGCAGTGATAAGAAACAGGGAAGTGAGCATGGAAGTGAAAAAGTTATTACATGACAGTCTTGTGATACCAACCCTAACGTACGGAAGTGAAGCTTGGACGTTGTTGGAAGGACACAAGTTAAGAGTGAGAGCAGTGGAAATGAGTTATTTAAGAGGAGCCTGTGGAGTCACATGGAGAGACAGGCTGACGAATGAGGATATAAAGGAACGTTGTGGTGTTGATGTGGATGTGATAGGAAGCATTATGAGGAACACACTGAGGTGGTTTGGCCATGTGGAGAGGATGGAGGGCGAAAGACAGACAAAGAGAGTATATGTGAGTGTGGTGGAGGGGGGAAGAGGGAGGGGGAGGCCGAGGATGAGATGGAGGGATGGGGTGGAGAGGTATATGAGAGAGGGGGGGGTGAGTTGGGAGCAGGGCAGTGAAATGGCGGGGGACAGGGCGACTTGGAGGCGATTTGTTTGTGGCCACCCCAAACGGGATTGAGGCGTCTGGCAATAGATAGATAGACAACAAGACTGGCCTAAGTACCAGTTATGAATAGCAAAGCGTTTATGCAAACTAGGAGTTATAAGGGAAATTAGCTTAATTATGGAGAAATGAAACACGAGTTTACATTACATTAAGCTCAAAGAAAAAGAACTGTTAAATTTATTGATTACAAAGAAATAAATTTAACGTTACATTTCAAAATGAATTCAAAATAAAGAGATTGCACTCACTCACTCACTCAAAAGCTAAATTTTTACGCCTAGGAAAACGACATGCGGCGCAGCTGGCCGGCATATTAGGAAACAGCACACTTAACTAAACTCTTAAGTCTAGAAAAACGAAAAGAAAATACTGGTCAATGTATGTAGAGTATCACCAAGGAAGGGTGGGAGCCTGGAGAACTGTAGTCTAGTGGAGTCTGGGTGCTAGATGACCTCTCTCACTCTCACTACTGGAGCAGAACCTCACTCCATCGCGACAGACAAAAGACTGAATTCAAATACGATGCGTGTAGTAGGATATTGTACAGGCCAGCGGAAGAAGGCGAGGCCAACGGTTGAGGCAAACAGGGGCGAAAAATAAAGAAACAATAATATCGCTCAGTAGAGCACTTAATGACGTGCATTAGATCGGTCACTTTTGAAACAGTGACGAATGTTTTGAAAAGTATACCACCGAAATGGAGAGAGAAACGGTTAACTGAATGATACACAGTGAGTTTTCCACTAATAGTTTGTGGTTTCTCACAAAAGGAAAATGTCATGAATTTGATTCGTGACACAGAGCCTCATACAATCTGGTGGCTAATTATAAGAGAAATAAGGAAAACATATGCAATGCATTGCCTTTCAAGTACACTGGAAGTAACCACACGTGGATATGTTGTGGGAAACGTTCGCATCTTGCTGGTGCTAATCACAGTTGTGATACCGTGGGCTGATCCTGGCCGACACGCCAGATAACTGGAACACGTGGGTAAAATACAAAGGAATTCATAAGTTATCAGTAGCCAGTCATGAAATATACATGCACGTAAACTATTGGGTTGAAAAGAATTAGCACAAAAAGTATGCAATGCACTGAATCATGAGTTATTTATAATGTGCAGTGACTCCCCGACTAACCAACTCACTAACTAACTAACTAACAAACAGGCAGATAAGTTGACCACGAAGGGCTGGCGGTTGTGTTTGCCCAGAGTAAATGTTTGCTCGGAGACGGAGAATAATCAGACGTACTAATCTGGGCAGGTAGGGAGAATGGAAAAAAAAATAAGTTGTGTCGTATGTAGTACAACATAAAATAGCATTCTCCACCTACATACATACGGGAACTGGTAGGTACGACGTGAGAAATGAACAGAGTGAGATGTAATTATATGTATATTTGGGAAGAAGTTGAAATAATGTGAAACAGGTTAGTACATCAGGCCTGATAACTCTTGGGGGTCTGTTGGGGGTTGGAAGGGTAGTGAGGGACAAGGAGGGAGGGATGGGGTGGGTTTTGGGGGGGGGGGTGAGGCTAGAACTAGCCTATATTTGGGAAGAAGTTGAAATAATATGAAACAGATACATACATCAGGCCTGATAGCTCTCGGGGGTCTGATGGGGGTTGGAAGGATAGTGAGGGAGAAGGAGGGAGGGATGGGGTAGGGTTGGGGGGGGACGAGGCTAGCAGGGAGGGAGGAGGGGCAAGAGAGGGTGGGAAGGGATGCAGGTGGTGGTGGGAGGAGAGAAGCAGGTGTGTGGAGGGGTGGGAGAGTGATGGGGGACAAGGAGGGAATGAGGGAGTGGAGTAGAGGGTGCCATGGAGGCGGCTAAGAGGGGGGTCCCCCTCCCACCACCGGGGTTGGTCCGATCCCCCCTCACGCCACATCAGGAGCTAGTTCTTATTCACCTGAAGCCATGTATGTCATGATCGGGGTGGAGCAAGCGCTCAGGAGTTTTTTACAGGCCCTGTTCAATTGATGCTATTAAAGATTTTGGCATAAAACACAAATCATATCAATTGATGCGATTAGGACTTTAGGGGCTAACATAATACAATACATGTATTATCAGTAATAATACCATAGGAAAAGGAACACAATATCATGAAAATTAAAGGACGTGAAAAATTTGGTTGTATCTGTTCAAAACATAAACAATATTGACATTTGTATTAAAAAAAACTCTGAATGATTTACAAATCAAGTAAACATAAACATAAACAAGACTGACATATTTATAATCAGAAAACCCTTGAATCATTTTAACATTAGACAAATCAATGCAAGTTTCAATATCAGCATCGGAAATGGGAGGATCTTTTACAATTCTCTCCCGCAGACTGTAGAACATCTCAACATTCAGTGACATGGTCAATAATATTTTGAATCTGAAACAAAAAAGTCATACAGAATACTAGGTGGGGTACCGGACAGCCCCCAGTGAAATTTGCACCCTCCAACCTCCTGAACTATAAGAATCTTTCCACTCAAATGTTGTGTGCTTATACACTGGCCAAACACACAAAAAATCATGGTTAGCCAGATCCCTAAAATGGTAAGTGGCTTAATGGCATCACTTTAAAAATGAGTTGGGGTCAATCTGACCCCACATGGTGTATGAAGGGTTAATGGTTCCTTAACCCTTCCACGCACGATGACGCATTTGTCGTCATTTGGGTGTGGCTGCGACAATACTCGTTGATGCTTTTGGCATCATTAAAGCATTTAAAACTTTCGTCAGAGGAAAAGTTTTCAGCCGATCGGCATCATTTTTGGAAGCTGTCACGAAACGGCTGAGGCTTCATATGAATTGTTTGTATCGTTAAGTTGCACCTTGCATGTTTCCCGTTATTATTTGTTGTTCTAGATTGAACAGTTTTTTAATATGGAAGGATCGGTATATATATGTAGATGATATATATATAATATTTGTTCATGTGTGTAAGTGTTCACTTTATGAGTAATACATTATATGTTTTGTTAAAAGTAATGTATTTGGTTAATCAAGTAATGACTTAATAATCTATAAAATATAAAACGGTAACCATCATTCTTAACCCCTTAAGACTGCAATTGTTTCAGGCAGGGTACCTCACACAACCGCAATTTAGGGTTGTTTTGGTGACTTTCACCAAGGACAAAGTGACTATGTTCTGGCTAAAGAGGAAGAATTTACACACCTGACAATGCAATTCATACCCCCATAGGCCTAATGGTTATCACACAATCGCGCGTCAAAGTTATAATAAAGATTATGATAGTTACCCCTCGAAAACAATAAAAAACATGAAAATTTTGATAACTACCTATTTTTCTTATTGAAACAGGTCATTTCAACGTGTTTTGTTACAGCAGCCATGAAAACAGGTGTATGTAGGTGTGGGGAGATTACTAGACTGTGGGGAGATAAGGTAGGCTGTGGAGAGTAGGCCTATAGGTACGGGGGTTGGAAATAACCAGCTTTTCGCATGAAAAGAAAGCACTTCACTGTGTTCTGTAACATCTACCATGAAAGCAGGTGTGTATGTAGGTGTGGGGAGATAACTAATGTGGGGAGGGGGCCTACAAGGCCTTCGTGGTACTTGGGGAGAAACATTTTGGTAACAACCAAATTCTCTTGTGGAAACACTTCATTTAAATGAGATTTGTCATACCAGCCATAAAAACAGGTGTATATGTAGGTGTGGTGAGATAAAAACAGGTGTGGTGAGATAAAAACAGGTGTGGGGAGTAGCCCTACAATGCCTCATAGTCATTCCAAAACTAACACAGACGCATATAAATGTTTATAACCATCAAGGACATCAAAATAAAGTTGAATAATGCTATAAATGCATGCATAAGAAAGGGAAAAAAAGTAATAATTTGTTTCGGATTTCTCTTTTTACTGTCCCACCTTCTCGTTACACATTAATCACACCATTACAATTATCATATTATCATTACACTTCATCACACTTATCATTACAGTTTCGGCAACAGCCAAATTCTCTCATTGAAACTCTCCATTCCATTGGAATTTATCACACCAGCCATGAAAATAGGTGTGTTTGTATGTGTGGGGAGATGAAACAGGTGCAGGGAGTAGCCCTACAAGGCCTCATAGTCTTTCGAAAACTAACACAGACGGACACTACTCTGAGGTGCTAATCTGGGCAGGTAGGGAGAATGAAAAAATAAAAATAAATAAATAAAGAAGATGCGTCATATGTGGTAAGACATACAGCATTCTCCAGCTACGTACGTACAGAAACTGGCAGGTACGAAGTGAGAAATGAACAGAGTGAGGTGTAAAAATTTGGGAAGAAGTAGCAATAATATGAAACAGGTATGTACATCAGGCCTGACACTCGGGGGCCTGTTGGGGATTAGAAGGGTAGTGAGGGACAAAGAGGGAGAGATGGGGTGGAGTTTGGGGGAGGGGACGAGGCTAGCAGGGAGGGAGGAGGGGCAAGAGAGGGTGGTAAGGGATGCAGGTTGTTGTGGGAGGAGAGATGCAGTTGAGTGGAGGGGTGGGAGAGTGATGGGGGACAAGGAGGGATTGAGGGAGTAGAGTAGAGGGTGGCATGGAGGCGGCCAAGAGGGGGGTGCTCCCCCACCACCCGGGTTGGTCCGGTCCCCCCTCACGCCACATCAGGGGCGAGTTCTCATTAGCCTGAAGCCATGTATGTAATAATAGGGGTGGAGCAAGTGCTCCACAGTTTTTTACAGGCCGCGTTCAGTTAATGCAATTAGGCATTTTGGCATAAAACTCAAATCACATCAGTTGATGCGATTAGGACTTAAGGGGTTAAAGTGCCAATTCTGTAATTTCTGATGTGGTTATAAAAGATGAGACTTTAGTGACAGGAGGGACTTCTCACTCAGATCTCGTACAGCTAACTTCGTTTCTTGGGAGAGTCAGGCCCAGTTTCTTGTATATAAGTCTTACCGTCACCTCGCTATACTCCCGTCACAATTATGGTGCCCAGACCAGGGATCAGAGGCGAGTGAATCCAGCTGGAAGTTGTATTTTGGAACTGTAAGACAACAGTTACGGATATTTTGGAGAAACTTGAGAGCGCCGGTAAGGAACTGGGACTCGAAGGTTCAGCCCTACAAGAATTCGTGAGGGAGCAGCAGGCGTTCGCAAGAGAAAACAAAGAGAACGGCGAGATTTTGAAGTGAATCAAGGAGAACAAGAATTAGAAAATACTATTAAGTTAAAAGAAAAAGAACTATAAGTTGAGAGACAACGAGCTATGGAAAGTGAAAAACAAAGAGTGGAAAATGAAAAACAAAGAGTGGAAAATAAGAAACAAAGAGAACACGAACATTACATGAGAATATTAAGAGATGATAAGACTGACTGGGCCAAGTGTTGGTGATTCATCCTGTTTAGTGGCTCGACCTAAATTACCCAAGTTTGATGAGAGTGCAGACGACATTGACGAGTATTTGGAAAGTTTTGAGAGATTTGCCACTTCAGTGAAATGGCCTAGAGACCAATGGGCCATTAATTTAAGTTCCTTATTAACTGGAAAAGTGTTGCAAGCTTACATTTCACTGACCCTTGATTCAGCTCAGAATTACGACACCATAAGAAAGACCATTTTGGAGCACTACACCTTGACAGAAGAGGGATACCGTAGCAAGTTTCGAGATGCTGTACCCGAGAAGGGAGAGACTATTATACAATTTTCTTTGAGGATGACCAGGTAATTTGACAGGTGGATTGAGTTAGCAGAAATAAGCCAAGATTTTAATGGTCTTAGGGACATAATCTTACGGGAACAGTTTGCCAGGCATTGTCACCCTGAGTTACAAATGTTTTTGAACGAGAGAGCATCTAAAAGTCTAGATGAAATGAAGGATATCACCGAACGATACCTAGCAGCACACGGAGGACCAATGTGGAGAAGCTTCAAACTCAAATCGAAGCCGGAAGCACTGGTTGAATTACCTCCATCGGATGACAGCAGTTCAGGGAGACCATTCAGACAGGACCAAGCAAGGAAACCAGTTGTGTGTTCTCTTTGCAGGAAAACAGGACACTGCAAGAAACTGCAGAACTATCACTACAGCATCAATAGGTGGAAGAGGCAGAGGTATGTGAGTACACGACCATCACGAAATGAGGAGAGGACTGCTGCTTGTATGACACAATCATGAAACTCGCCAACAGTACCTCAACCTTCAGGTGAAGTTATTCCTCTGGTCATTGGTGTTGGCACAATTGGACATAATCTCAAACTCAGTGATGGATATGTGGGAGATCAACCTGTTTCGGCTTTACGGGACTCAGGGTGCACTGGTGTAGTTGTGAGAAAAAAAATATGTGCCCGAAAGACACGACTGGAGATAGCAGATAATGTGTACTCATTGACCGGATGGCTCGAGTGTGTCCTGTGGCAAAAATCTTCATCAAGACACCGTCTTACACTGGGATTGTGGAAGCAACATGTATGGAGAATGCTATCTGCGATTTAATAGTTGGTAACATAGCAGGAGCACAACCACCTATTTTAGAGTCTCCCACACAGCACCAGTATCCTCAGCAATCACCTTCAGGGGAAGATACCTCTGTCAACCATATGGAAACTGAAGATTCGTCGCCAGTGAAACAGACTACTTCAGTGTCAATTATGTCTGCATTTGACGGCCCACAAGAATGTCAGGTGGACTCTTCAGATGCCATAACCCCAGATGATCTCTCGTCATATGCAGTTACGGGAGCTGTGCAGACTCGTGGGCAATGTCAGAGGTCGACAACCCTACGCCCCTTGCAAGTGGGCAGAGGAGAGAATGGCACTGTGGTGGAACAGCCCGTCAGCACTGAAGAGCAGGAGACAGATAGTTCAATCAGTGGGTATCTTCAAACAGCAGCACAAAGGAAAGTGAAGATAGAGAAAGTAAATAAAGTATGGTACAGGATAACCATCAGACCAAATGGAGAAGAGGTTAGGCAGCTCTTAGTTCCTAAAGAAAGATGTAAGAGGGTGTTGAGCTTGGCACATGAATGATTGATGGGAAGCCATTTGGAAATAAAGAAAACTGAGGATCGAATTTTAAGTTCTTTTTACTGGCCAGGTCTAAGTAGTGATGTGAAGAGGTGGTGCAAAAGCTGCAACCTTTGTCAGAGGACAGTACCAAAGGGTAGGGTCACTAAAGTGCCTCTAGGAAAGATGCCCATAATGACTATTCCTTTCCAAAAGGTAGCCATTGATTTAGTAGGGCCCTTTTCACCAGCTTCAGCACAGGGTAATAGGTGGATATTAACTGTGGTTGATTATGCGACACTTTGGCCTGAGGCAATTCCTTTATCAAACATAGAGACAGAGAGGATAGCAGAAGCCCTTCTCAGTGTATTTACTAGAGTAGGTGTCCCACAAGAAATCCTTGGTGATAGAGGAAGACAGTTTACATCTCAGTTAATGTGCAAAGTTTGTCATCTCATAAGTGTTAAGCGGTCTTTCACAGCCCCATATCACCCAACGGCCTGAATGAGAAATTCAATGGTACTATGACACAGATGTTGAAGAAGATGTGCCAGGAAAGACCAACTGATTGGGATCGATACCTTCCTGCAGTCCTATTTGCATTTAGGGAAGTACTTTTGTATGGCAGAACAGTGAAAGGACCACTTGGATTATTGAGAGATTTGTGGGCAAGTGAAAACAGGCAACCCGAGTTACCTAACACCTACCAATATATAGCAGACCTTCGAAATCGGCTAGAGGTGACCTGCAAGCTGGTAAATGATGACTTAGAGACTTCAGTGGTAAGGCAGAAATATCATTATGACAAGAAGTCTCGTGTGAGGAGTTTAGAAGTAGGGGATAAGGTACTTATTTTGTTGCCAACAAGTTCAAGTAAACTTTTACTAAACTGGAAGAGGCCTTATGAAGTATTTGAGAAAGTATCAGATTATGATTAGTTAAATTAGCTGATGGTAAAAGTAAGGTGTTTCACATTAATCTGTTAAAGAAATATGAATCCCGGAGTGAGGATGTAGTTGCAGAGGTGTCTGTGATCCCAAGTACAGTGTCAGAAAAAGACGCATTACTACAGGTACCAGAAGTACATGGTAATGAATCAGACGAAGACGTGCTCATCAATCCTGGTTTGTTAAAAGAACAATGAATGGAGTTATCAAGCCTGTGTAGGAAATATTCTGATGTAATGACTGAAAAACCAGGTTGCACTTGCTTGGTGAAACACAGAATTCATTTAACTGTTGATGAACCCATTAGAGAGAGACAATATCCATTGCCCTTTTCCACTCAGGAAGCAATAGAAGAAGTAAGACTAATGTTAAATGAAGGTATATTAGAACATTCAGATTCTGAGTTTAGTGCTCCAGTTGTATTGGTAGGAAAGCCTGATGGAAGTTATAGATTCTGTGTAAATTTTAGGAAGTTGAACAAGGTAACCAGATTTGTTTGTGAGCTAATGTGTAGGCCAGAGGATATACAAATTAAGCTTGAAGGTAAGATTTACTTTTCATGCATAGATTTTAGTCGGGGATTTTGGCAAATTGAGATGGAAGAAACCTCTAAGCCACTCACGGCTTTCACAACTAAATATGGTTGCTATCAGTCTGCAAGGATCCCATTCAGTTTAGTTAATTCACCAGTAACGTTTAACAGACTTATGAGGAAATTGTTGAATGGAATGAATAATGTGGATAACTGTGTAGATGACGTGTTAATTCATTCACTTACCTGGGAGGAACATATCAGTATTTTAGAAGAACTACTGGCTAGAATCAGGAAAGCAGGACTAACTATTCACCCATCTAAATGTATGATGGGTTTTGAAACCATGGATTTCATTGGAGATACTGTAGGACATGGAATAGTAACTCCTCAGGTAAATACTCTTGATAAAATTAGACAATGTTGTCCACCTTCTAATAAGAGGAAATTGAGAAGCTTCCTTGGTTTCACAGGCTGGTATCAGAAATTTATTCCCAGCTATTTGCAGATTACCTCCCCTTTGATTGATCTCCTGAGGAAGGGATCCCCGAGTAACCTGCGGTGGGAGAGTAATCATCAGGAGGCTTTTGAACTACTCAAGAGGTCTATTACCTCGTTGCCAATTCTACGGACTCCTGACGTTACTCACCCATTCGTGGTACGGACAGATGCATGGTAGGAGCTGCTCTGTTACAAGAGTTTGATGATGGAATGTTCCCTATTGTTTTTGCGAGTAGGAAGTCACAGCCAAGAGAGACAAGATATTCCGTGATAGAAAAGGAATGCTTAGCAATAGTGTTTGCAGTAAAGAAATTTGAAAGATATTTGTATGGTCAAGAATTTATATTATGCACAGATCACTCTTCATTACAGTATCTTCAGAAAAAGAGTCCAGACAATGCTAGGTTGTTAAGGTGGTCTTTGTATCTACAAAACTTTACTTACGTAATTAGAGCCATTCCTGGAAAAGAAAATTTATTGTCAGATTTCCTCAGCCGTATGTGAAACTTGTGCCTCACTCTAATGAGTGAGTCTTTGGTGTGGGGGCATGTCACGAGACGGCTGAGGCTTCGTAAGAATTGTTTGTATCGTTAAGTCACACCTTGCAAGTTTCCTGTTATTATTTGTTGTTCTAGAATGATTGGTTATTTTACAGGGAAGGATTGGTGTATATATGTAGATGATGTATATATAATATTTGTTCATATGAGTAAGTGTTCACTTCATGAGTAATACATTATATGATTCATTAAAAGTAATGTATTTGGTTAATCAAGTTGTCACGAATTGGCACGATTCTGTATCTAAACAAACTCGTGACATTGAACTCTGGTGGAAAACCTCTAATTCTAGTGGAATTTCCACTGTTTATCACTCAGTTTAACTGTCCCTGTATTCACCTGATCGGGAGTGTTTTCAAACATTTTTCACTATTTCATAAGTGATCGTCCTTGTGCGCGACATTAGCACCTCCACTGAGTGATTTATTGTGGGTGTATATCGCTCACACTAATTCCGTTGGCCGTTAGCATGCATGGCCGGCACTTGCCCCTCTCTCATAATTTGAAGTCAGTCAAACTTTGTGCGCCGTGAGAGCAGGTCATTCTTCAGCGAGTTCCTGAAATCTCCACTCAGTGTGATCTGGTGTAGAGGTTCAGCGTGGTGACAGCATCCTTCCTACGTAATGATGCCCAGTTCATCCCACCTAGCCCCCTTTTCTGACGAGTATATCTTTTCGTTTTTCCTGAGTTTAGTTTAGCTTATGAGTGAGCAAATGAGTGTATTCTCTTTGTTATTTTCAATTCATTATGAAACATGTAACGTAAATTTATCTTATTGTAAATAATAAATTTTCAGTTCTTTTCTCTTGAGCTTAATGTAATGTAAACTCATGTTTTATTTTTCCACATTAAGTTTATTTTACTTACCGCTCCTAGTCTGCATAACGCTTTGCATTACTCATAACTGGTACTTAGGCCAGTCCTTTTGCATGAAACTTAAATCTGTTGTGCCAACTTGGAGTTAATGCATCAGCAAGAACATGTTTATCATTCATTGCATTAGTTATTGATTGTCAGGGGTGAAGTCACTTTCTCGAGAGGCTAACAGTGCTACAAACAGCACTTGCGAGTAATTAGTCTCTGCTGTGTACTGTTGAGAAAGTTTATAAATTCTCGTCCTTGGAGAATCGGCGAAGTAAGCCAGGATAAAGTATCACTGCTTGATTTAACAAGTCAATTCATTGTCTCTATTTTCAAGCAAAACGCATAACCTTTATTTAATTTTTAAATGCATAAAAACCCCATGACACAAGTAATGACTTAATAATGTATGAAATATAAAACAGTAACTGTCATTCTTAAAGTGCCAATTCTGTAATTTCTGGTGTGGTTATACAAGACGAGACTTTAGTGACAGGAGGACTTCAGGCAATTGCATCTTGTACTACCGACTCTCACGAGATCCAGGGCCGCATCGTTAATAAGTTGCATTCATGCAACAAGTCATTCACGCTGGTCTGGGTGCCTGGTCACAGTCGCATCTATGGCAATAAGCAGGCTGACTTACTTGCAAAGTCGGCTGTAGAGCTTGGAGAGACTTGGGACGTTCCTCGTGATCTATGGTCGAGTCTCTCTCTCGGAAAGAAATCAATAAATCTTCTGTGGCAAGGTCAGTGGACCAGACTAAATATTCTAACGTGTAAGCTGTACCTGGGCGACTGGGCCACTGCCAACCGTCCCAGTCGCCTGGAAGAAAAAGTGTTGGCGCGATAACGGCTTAATGCCACCATGCTTACTCAATGAAACCTTATATGGAAAAACTATTCTCACTACACTCTGACATCTGTGATGCGGTGTTATCTATCAGTCATATCATCCTGCGATGTCGGCGATTTATTCGTGAACGCGCTTCACTTATAAATTACTGCGGCGCAGCAGACGTCCCCTTCACCCTTTCCACCATCCTGGGTGATGGGGACATTATGATGATAAATTGATGGCTTTCTTGAGAGAGACCGGACTGATCAGAGTGATGTGACTTTTTTACTATATGTTTTTTTTTTTTATCGACTGTAATTATGTATATAATGTACTATTAATTAGGGTTGACAATTGACATACTTGAAATAGTTCCTCCTTTCCACTGATCTATTTCTAATATTGATGTCCCCTACATTAAACCCCATTCCTCGACTGATAGTCACCAGCTGATGAGTGCAAGTCTGCAATATAGAAAGGTATTGGGCAGTTGCAGTCGATGGTGGTCTGTTGGGCGAGGTCCTTCACTTTTTGTACATGTTATCTAAATACCTTATACCACCATGTTTAAGTTGTTCTAATTAGGCCCGACAGCTGACGTATATGGAAATGTTCCTGACTCTGGTTCCCTTTCATATATTGATGTCCCCTATATTAGGTTGTGCCTCGACTGACAGTCACCAGGTGATGAGTGCATGTATGTAATGTAGAAAGGCATTACATATCTGAAGTCGATGGTGTTCTGTTAGTCGAGGTATTTTTACCATTAGTGTAGATCCAGCAATTTGTCTCCGTAGGATTTAGTATAGGTTAGCAATTTGTCTGTTAGGTGATTAGTTTTAGGGTCTTTAGATTAGGTTTTTCTTTATAAGGTAAAAAATATATAAAACCAAGAAAAAAATTTAAATAATAAAAATACAAAAAATGAATAAAGTAAAAATTATTATATATATATATATATATATATATATATATGTACGTGTGCATGAAAGTGTCTGTATGTATGCATGGAAGTGTGTATGTGTGTGTGTGTGTGTGTATATATATATATATATATATATATATATATATATATATATATATATATATATATATATGTTGGTCAGTGGGGTGTGCCAGCTGAAGTAGATGGGAATGGTAGTGCTTTGGTGGACATCTGTGCTGGTAAGGGGTTGGCAATAGCCAACACCTACTTTCGTCATAAGATGATCCACTGGTATACATGGAGAGTAATGAGGAGGATGGATGGTGAACTTGTTGAACGAAAGGCAATGATAGACTACGTGTGTGTGGATGAGCGAATGAGAAGACAAGTGTTGGATGCAGGAGTGTGGAGAGGGTGGGGGAATGGAGTCTCGGACCATCACTTAGTGACGGCCAAGGTAGAGCTGCAAAGAATGTGGTTGAGGAGACGAAGGGGAAGACAGGAGGAAGCAGCTCCTGTGAGAAGAGTGGACAAATTGCAAGATAGTGAGAAAATGACAGAGTACAAGAGCATAGTGGAAGAAAGATTGGGTAGGTATGAGCTAGAGCAGATGGTAGGGGTAGAAGACGTATGTAAGATATTCAAGGAAGAGATAAGCGCAGCGTGTGAGGCGGTTTGTGGAGTGAGGAGGAGATGCAAGGGTGTGCAAGGGAATGATGAGGTGAAACGAGCTGTGGAACAAAAGAAGAAGGCATATGGTGAATGGTTGGCGAGTAGAGGTAGGGGAGAAGATGAGAGAGAGAAGAGAGAGGTATATGTGAGCAGGAGACGGGAGGTTAAGAGACTGGTGAAGGAGAGTAAGAAGAAAGTGGATGAAGAGTTTGGGAGGAATCTGAGTGTGAAATGGAGGGAGAGTAAGAAATTGTTTTGGAAGGAGGTAAAGAATGTAAGGCAGTGTGAAAGGGGAAATAGTAGGGGAGTGAAAGATAGGAATAATTGATTGTTGGTGGAGAAGAGAGAGAAATTGAAGAGATGGAAGGAGCACTTTGAGGATTTGTTGAATGTAGAGAGTGAGAGCAGTGTGAGTATAAGTGGTTGGGGAATGGCTGGGAGAAGAAGAGATGAGAGGAGGGAGGAAGAGATCAGTAGGTCGGAAGTAGTGGAAGCGATGAAGAAAATTATGCTGGGAAAGGCCCCAGGAATTGATGGAGTGTGTGGTGAAATGCTTAGGTATGGGGGTGAGATTGTTGTGGAGTGGATATAAAAGTTGTGTAGATTGGCTTGGGAAGAGGGAAGAGTTCCAGAGGACTGAAAATCAGGTATAATTGTTCCTCTGTACAAAGGAAAAGGGGAGAGAGAAGTATGTGGTAACCATAGGGGTATTTGCCTTCTTAGTGTGACTGGTAAAATATATGGTAGAATACTCATTGATAGGGTTAGGCATATGACAGAGGAGCTAGTTGGAGAAGAAAAAGGGGGATTTAGGAAGGGAAAAGGGTGTGTAGATCAGATATTTGTTCTAAGATGTTTAGTGGAGAAGTATTTAGAGAAGGGGAGGAAAGTGTATGCTGCCTTCATGGACTTGGAGAAAGCTTATGACAGAATAGATAGGCAATGTATGTGGAAGGTATTAAGAATATATGGAGTGGAGGGGAAATTGTTGAGTGCTGTGAAGAGTATGTAAGGGGGAGCTAGGGCTACGATGCGAGTGGATGGTGAGCTGAGTGAGTTCTTTGATCTCAATGTGGGACTGAAACAGGGGTGTGTGATATCTCCATGGCTGTTTAATATATACATGGATGGGGTTGTAAAGGAGGTGCAAGGTAGGGCAGTGGATGTGGGTGAGATTTGGAAGCTTCCGGTGTTGCTGTTTGCTGATGATACAGTATTGTTGAGTGAAGATTAATGGGAGTTGCAAGGTTTGGTGAATAAATTTGGGACAGTGTGTAGGAGGAGGAAGCTGAAAGTTAATGTAAACAAAAGTAAAGTTATGGTGTTTGAGAGGAATGAAGTCACAGAGTGTGCAGTGAGGTTGGATGGTGAGGATATGGAGAATGTAAGTGCATTCAAGTACTTGGGTAGTGTGATGAGTAAGGATGGAACTTTGGGGGATGAAGTATGTGAAAGGGTACAGCAGGGAAGATAGGTTGTTGGTACACTGAAAGGAGTGATGAGAAATAGGGAGGTGAGTATGGAAGTTAAGAAGTCACTGCATGATAGTATTGTGATCCCTACCCTGACGTATGGAAGCGAGGCGTGGACCTTGCAAGAGAGGAACAAGTCAAGAGTGAGAGCAGTGGAAATGAGTTACTTGAGAGGAGCATGTGGAGTGATGTGGAGGGACAGGTTGACGAATGAAGAAGTGAAGGAACGTTGTGGGGTAGATGTGGATGTGATTGAAAAGATTAGGAGAAATACACTGAGGTGGTTTGGACATGTGGAGAGAATGGAGAATGAAAGACTGACTAAGAGGGTGTATGTAGGTGAGGTGGAGGGAAGGAGAGGGAGGGGTAGACCGAGGATGAGGTGGAGGGATGGAGTTGAGAGGTATATGAGGGAGGGGGGGTGAGTTGGGGGGAGGGTAGTCAAATGGTGGGTGACAGAGTGACTTGGAGGCGTTTTGTCTGCCGCCACCCTTTGCGGGATTAGGGCGTCGGGCTATAGATAGATAGATAGATATAGCTATATATATGTTTATATGTATATACATATATACATACGGCCTTAATGACCAGGGGCTTCGGCCCCAATGGTTGATAGGCCAGAAAAAAGAACCCCCCCCAAAAAAAAAGACAGGAGGGACTTCTCACTCAGATCTCGTACAGCTAACTTCGGTTCTTGGGCAAGTCAGGCCCAGTTTCTTGTCTTATTTATTAACCCCTTAACCGCGGGTGTTATTCCAGAATGACATTGCAAAAACTGGACCAAACCGCGGGTGTCATTCTGGAATGTTTGTGAATATTTTGAATACCGCACATTTTTCCGCGCGCCAATTGTTTCAAGGGAGAGCAGCTATTAAGTTCTTTCACTCCAGCCGACCCCCACCTCCCTCCTCCCAGCCCCCGGGCCCCCCACCCCACCCCTGACCAAACACGCATCAGTATCTGTCCAGATGTGTGAGTGACAACAGCGCTGATGTGGCAGTTAAGTGCAGACAATTACAGTGCCTTTTACCTGCCTCAGTGAACACTGAGTGGGTGTTTATTGTATGTGCAGTGTTCATATATGTTTATAGTATTATTATCAGAATGAGGTTGGCATTTGGTAATGGTGTGTGGGGCAAAAAATAGTTATTTTAGATCGCTCACTTCTAATGGCACTGCCCATCCAGTGGTAGTCAACGAAATCATGAAACCTACATCACTGCAAAGCCGAAGGTTAGTACTTTGTAATGGTACCTTATTTTTCGCTCTAGATTTATTCTGTGCAGAGTTATAAAGGTTTAAATTTGTTTACATTTTGGCTGGAACCTGCACGGGGGGGGGGCCAGTCAGGTCAAAACAATGCCCGCGGTTAAAGGGTTAAAGAAGAAAGTGTACATACAAGAGTTTTTTGTTCCACTATACCTTCGCCTCGCTATACTCCCGTGACAGAAGCATCATAGCTTCCCTACTCCTAGTCAAAAATAATGAGTTGGCAACTGTGGGTCCTGATACCAGCAAGAGAGAGGACAGGTTATTGAGTACCAAATGATCTGTGAGTGGGGAAAGTACTGTGTGGTTCTGCCCCTTTAAATTTCCACTCATACTCCCGTCCTGGCCATGCAACATATTTCACTATACCAGTAGTGCTTGTGTATAGTGTCTGAGGACTGTTGTGATTAGATTTGGTGTTTGCAATAGGAAATTTGGTGTTTGTGAAGCAATCCTGGTTGTTATCAGCCATTGGCCCAACAAAGATTGTGCTACTGTTTCTAATCAACTACACTGTCTCTACCCTGCACCAAATGTGAGTATTCAGCTATAATAATAGTGACAGAGAATCATGTAAATATAGTGTGCATATCTTGTGTACAAAGAAATGGTGAAATACATGCAGTAGCTTAGAGGAAGGCAGGAAACTGCGCTACAGACACGACATGGCATGGGTGTGCTGTAGTTTTTTGCATTTTTCTCGAAAACTATGAGGCCTAGGATCACCGTTTTAGGCTCAAATGAAAGCCAATGAAATTTTGCATAGGATGATAATATAAAAACATAACAGTGGTGAGAAAAATTTTTCGCTAGAGCTCCCAAAAAAAAAAAAAAAACTGTTGGCTGTTGGAAATAGGTTTTACTTTTTTGCTTATTACTCAAACACTATACCTCGTATCAAACTGGGACCTCTGGCTTTTGAAAGCTAATAAAATTCTCTTTCCAGTGATGCTTAACATGTGGAGATATGTTAGAAAACGTTCGACTTATGATGTTGGGAAGTGAAATGCATGCTCTTGAATGTTTGTTCACATTGCCCTAGTGTACATAATATAGTGTGATGTTTTTTTTGTTTTTTTGTTTTTTTGCTTATCGTGTAGAACAAACATCGACGAATAGGAATATGTGGGTTTTGTGACAAAATAAATGTTTGGGTGGTGAAAATAAGCCGAGAATACACATTTTGGGGAGTGGGGGAGGGGAGAAAAACCAGCGTGTCATGTCCCACAAAACTTATTAACTTCTCCGTGCGCAAAAGGGTTAAAGTGTTCTCTCCATTTGTTCACTTATTCTTCCTTCTCAACTATCAGTATATAATTTTTATCTTTCAATCTCCTACTAACTTCTTTATCACTCTGTCTAATCCATTTACCTTATTCCATAACATTTTCTTACATTCCCTCCACTTTAAACTAAGATTCCTTCCAATTCCTCATCCACACTCGTCCTTCTCTCTCTTACTAATCTTTTCACTTCTCTCTTCCTCTCTACATATAACTCTCTCTTCTGTCTCTGAACTTCCTCCATGCCTCTGCTTCCCATCCACTCACAATTTGCTTTCTCCTTTAATGCCATCATTTGCCTCAGCTCTTCATTCCACCATGCTGTTCCTTGCACCCCCTTTCGTCATTTCTTCACTCCACATGCCACCTCACATGCTGAACAGATTTCTTCTGTTACTATCTTGCACACACTTTCCACCTCCCCCATCTGCTCCAAATCACATTTACCCAATCGGTCCTCCACTTCTTTCTTATATCCTGCTTTTTTCCATCCTCTTGCAACCTTTCTACCCTCCTTGTATGCACTACTTCCTCCCGTCTTTCCCTCCGTCTATACCTCCATTGCGCTTGAACCTTGACTTTCCCCGCCACCAAGCTGTGGTCAGAAAATCCACTCCTCCACCCTTTGTATACTCTTGCATCGATTCCATACCTTCTCATTCTATCATTCACACTCAAGGAAACAATAATTTCCTGTCATTCGTTTAGTTCACCACCCACCCTTCTCCTTACTTGCCACGCAAACCTGTAGATCATTTTGTGTCTAAAGAAGGTATTGGCTATCATCATCCCCCTCCTAGCACAAATGTCCACTAGAGCACTGCCAAACTTATCCACCTCTGCACCAACTACTCCATCCAGCTTCACATTCGCTACTTTTTCATTCATATTCAATCAAAAACTCTCTCATTCCTCTCAAACTTTTTCATACACACTATCACATCTGCCCAGAACTCTTCTTTCACTCAGCTTTCACAATCTTGCACATACACATACACAGTCACCCACATTTGTATTTCCACATTCAGTCTTACCCATACAGTCCTTGAACCAGCTGATCCATACTCTCTTACTGTATATTCTCCCTCCATCTCTAGCACACAACAATACATTCACCCTCTTTTACCCTCTCATTCTCACCTACTCCTGTGCATATATTCCATCCATACTTCCACTCACTCTCACTTTCATCTCACTATTTAGTCTCAACTAATCAACATCTGTCCACTTTTGCACCCTCAAGCATTGGACCAATTTCTTTCTCTTTCACCTCACCATTCGCACCCCTTACATTCCATATTGAAGTTCGTACCATGCCATTTATCCGGACCTTGGTCGTCACCTGTTGGTCTGTCTCTTGTTTGAATTTTTAGTTAGTTGTTTTCCTTGGAGGGGCACTAACCCTACGCCAACCCACTTTATGATGCGTAGGGCACATGGGTTGGCTGGTTATGAGGTTACCACCCACTGTATTTAATGATTTCCTGGTTTACACAAAATATATGGCTTGTTACTCAATGTAGAGTTACCCGAAATACTGTAGAGTACAACTACAATCATACACGTAGCCACTGGGGGGGCAGGGGGGGCAGTTTCCCCCCCTCTCGGGAAAATTTGGGGGAAATGATAATAGGGATATTTGGTAAAGTTCTTGTATGACAATATAGTTGTCATAACTTTTCCACTTGTATATTAAACAGTATTATCTACTTCCAAAAATATTTATGTGGGAGCAATAATTTCCTTTGAAATTGAAAGCCAGACTAAATAGTATAAACCCCTTGAGAAAAAATGACCAGTTATAACTTAACAATTTCCCATATCACCTTAGATTATGTGGTAAATATCAGAGCTCTAATGATGTTTTGCACTTGAATCTTGATGAGGCGTAAAAATGGCCTTCCTGTCCCCTCAGCCACATCTTCTCACCCTGCAGCCATATCCTCTCACCCTGTAGCCAGTTGCAAACAAACACTGCACAATTATTGTTACAAACAACCGAAACAAGCAGAATTTTTGAAAACTGCATGAAGCCATTTTGATCACCTCAGACTACATTTTTGAAGGCAAGCAGAAATAAATATGTTTGCCAGGAGCCTCCTTTGGGTGGGGGACAGGGGGACATGTCCCCCCCCCCCACTTTTCTAGGTGAGAATTTTTAGAATAAATAGCTTTACGCCGTTTTTCTTTCCTTTTTTTTTCCTTAATGGAAAAATCCTTTCTATACAGTACAGTACAGTTCAGGTGATATGAAAGTCTTTCCCTGCTGAGCGGGGCAGTTCGAGTGGTCACCTTTGTCAAGGATTAAGAGAGGTTAATCCCACCAGATATATTTACTTAGATCAGTCTTGACGTATGCACCACCCCTCTTGCTTAAGCCAATGAGAATTAAACTAAAAGAATAAGTAGTGGAAAACAGAATTTCTATTGCCCACCACCACAGCATTAGTATAATACAGAATACCAGACTGGGGTGGGTGCGGCAGCGAATTTTAATCTATGCATATGTGCTAAGTGGAGAGAGAGAGAGAGAGAGAGAGAGAGAGAGAGAGAGAGAGAGAGAGAACCACAAAGGAAAATACAAAAAAGCGAAAGTTTCACGAATGTGGGAAAGTGTGTGTTCGGGACACTCACACCAGATATAGAGTTTTCACTGGCCTATCCATTCCGCCATTTTTCTTCCAGCAGTGAATCAAAACACAGGGCTTATTTCCGAATATAAACAGATAGTATGGTCGCCATTGCCTCTCGTATGGTAGGTGCTGTGCCGATGTGTGGTATATTTCATCATAATTTCATAGGTTATTTCGCATAATAGCTGTACTTCCTTATATGTACAGACAGATAAAGACAGGAGGTAAATGATGTGCTAAGAGTATAGTGTTGACATTGCTTTATTCAGTACTAAAATTGCACAAGAAATTTGTGGTATCGAGAAAAAGAAAGTTGTTTTGAGGAAGAACGGACGGAAGTTAGCATGCATGTATCGATAATAATACCATCTCTGAGAGTGACCATGATGACCAGTGATACAAGTGACAAGATGTCTTTCCTGTGGAAACTCCAGTGCCTTCTAATGTTTTGCTGGTGTTTCCTTTTTCTCTCTAATGAAAGAGTAAACCTCTGGTAACATTATGTACTGAGTGTTCTTACATCTCTCCTCTGAAAGGATTATTAGCTATTAAAGTTACTCCAAGAAATCTGTGAATATGTGGGGAAAAGATAGTTTTTCTTTAAGACACTGGAACAAATGTGAGTATAATGATGTAAATTTACTTCTGATGACATAAAGCATCAAATCTAGGAAAATTTGTGGTGACAGATATTTGGGGAAATATTCCGAGTGTTTGCCCCCCCTGGCAAAAATTCTTGATACGCCACTGACTACAATGAGTGAGTGGATGAGAGGTGCCCCCACCGACCACTAAATTTTACCAAATAATTTTACCAAAATATTTTACAAAATTATTCCTCCATTAATACTGTTGCCTATTTGACAGCATATCATGAAATTCTAATGGACGTTCCATAATATACCTACAATAAAAGCTTAGTCGAAGATACAGTCAGTATACTATACAAGCTGCTGGTAGAACAATAGCCGACACTTTCACGTCTCATCCTCCCCCTCCACCGTCCGCAAATACTTCTCCCTCTCCCTTCCTCCTTTTTCACCCCGACGGTTGGGCTTGCTGGCTTCATCTCCCTGTCTCAGCTTTTCCTAAAGAACATGGTGCTACAGAATGTCTTCACATGCTTTAAATACGCTTATGTTTGCATTCCTGCCTATCATAGGGAACCAGCAGCGTTGTGTGCAATCATCCACTGACAATTGTATTGACGAGTACCCCTTTCCTGTATGCCTTACAGACTACTTAATTTAAAAGTTGCTATTTTTTATATGTCCGACATTGGGCATAGACCAAATACCCTCTTGCCTGTGGCACATTATCTTATTTCTCACACACCAGTCACCCCTTACTACATGGGACTTTAATATTAGCCTACTAGTGTGGACATCTTTTATAAGATAAAGCATATATTAGCAAAAATTTTGGTAAGTTCATATAACCTTCTGTCGTCTCATCAGAAAGTGAAATTATCCTTGCATTGTATAAGAGATGGCATGTCAGCAGAAATTCAAAAGATCTTTGAGGTCAGTTCCTCAAAAATACTGTTTACTACAGCTGAACTCAAACACACAGATGATTATATCCTGTAGCATTGACCAGACTAGGTGGTTTCCCTTTCCACACACTAAGTTGCTGGACACAATGCCCCACCTCTAATAATATTTTCGTGACATCCCATACTGAAATGAAAGTGCGAGTAAAATATTACTTTGCTTATTACATTGCTCGATGTGAGCGTCTGTCTGTGTTTCCACATGTTTGTCTGTCCGTGAGTGCAGGTGTCTGCGTGTGCGCATGTGCTTGTATGTGTGCTTTGTCTGTATATGCATGTGACTGTGTGTGCGCGCGTGTCTGTGTGTGTTTGCGTGTGTTTGTTTGCCTGTGTCTGTGTGTTCGCGTGTGTTTGTGTGTGTGTGTGTGTGTGTGTGTGTGTGTGTGTGTGTGTGTGTGTGTTGGAGTCACTTGGGTGGGTGGGTGGATGTGATGAATGGGATCGTTGGGTAAGCACGGTGGATGGCTTTCGTGGGTGGGGAAGGTGGGGACTGGGGTTGGTCAGGATGACTGGTCGTCGGAATGTGTGAGTCGCCAGGGTGTGTGAGTACGGGGAGTCTCCAAGGTGGCTGAGAAGATAGCGTGGCTGGAGTGCTCTGTGTGGGTGGTTAGGGTGGTGGGTTGTGTGCAATGATGGGTTCACGGTGGGCAGGTGAGTAGGTATATATGTTGGGTGACACTGTTAAGTGAGCTTGGTTGGAGGCATTCATGGGTGGGCAGGGTGAATGGCCGGGATCGATGCAGTGTGTGGGTCACATAAGAGGATAGGCAGGGTGAGTGTTGGAAGGGTTGAGTGGGTAGGTGGATGAGTAAGTAGGTGGATGAGTGGGTAGGTGGATGAGTGGGTGGGTGGATATGTGGCTCCCCAAATGACAAGGCAGGTAAGGGTCTTATAGGGTAGTAATCATAAAACTTGTCTCTGTTATTCAGATTTTAGTACATCGCTCAGAAGATGTTAAATAAATATTTAGAAGAACCAAATTCTGTACAGTGAGGTCATTCTGGTGAAAATTGCTGCAGCTAAAATACTCTTGCTTCTCACTGAACTGAAGGGGGATCTATACACAAAACAATATACCTAATAGTAAATAAATTAAACTATTATTTCCTGGCGCAAGACGTTTAGTGAGAGAAACTTCAAATCTCCAATGTATCCACATTACAAATCAATGCTTTGGTGGTGTTAAGGGGTCGGGGGAGTTCGGGGGGGGGAGTGAAGACTGGGCGATTAACCGGCCCTCTGGTGGCAGACTACCGTGTCACCTTATTAGTGTTCTTGACTACACTTGTTGGAGTAACTGACCAACAAATCTTAAAATCATACGTACATTTGAAACCATCACTTTCTACAGTAGGTAAAAATCTGGTTTAAGTCCACATTTCATACCTCAGTGACGTATGTAGGCAGAGATAATAATCTTGCACAATGGACTCTAGGTAATGGAATAATTATGACCTTATTCTTCAGTTCGAAGTTTAATATTTTACATCCGTATACGCGAAGCCACATATGCCAGTGGGATGTTCGTTGCGAAGACTTATCCATATTTTGTTGAAAACCCACATGCCAACTGATTATAAGTTATCATCAAGAGAGAGAGAGAGAGAGAGAGAGAGAGAATGTTAACCTATTACAGGTTCCGTGCGTCACGTCAGGAAGGGTGAGTCAGCGTCACCTACTATATAAGCTGGAAGGGGCGTGGGGAGAATCAGTTGAGGCCACACTCACGCCTTGGCCACCACACCTACACCTGCTGTTCTTGTGAGTATAGATGTGTAGGCCCCCGTCACTGCCACAAGTGTTATAGCATTATCTTATTGCTGTCCCAGGAGATATACAGGAGTGGGCAAAAGGGTGGGTAATGATAGGTCAGGGAATTATAGGCAGAAAGTAAAAAAAATTGGTCCAAATGTCAACCGTTACAGAACCAGAGTTACTGATATCTTTCTGGGTGAATTATGCGGAAAACCATTTTTGCCTATAAGATCATCAGTAATTGTACTTTTGTAACGGTTGAGATTTGGACTTACATACATTTTTTAAAGCCAGAAATAACTCATCATTATCTATACTCGTACTTCCGAGTATGCCCATGACTCCCGGGCCACTCTGACTATAAACTGTTCGCATTGATAACGACTTCATGAACTCATCGAACTGTGGCAGTTACCTTTTATTTAATAAATATAATGTTTTATCTGCTTCTGATTTAGACCATTAGATATACGAGTATACTCTAAAAGAATTTAAGTATACTTCGTCAGAAATTTTAGGGAGTAATTCATCTATCTACCTATCCAGTCATTGCCAGAAGCCTCAATCCCATATGAGATGGCCACAATCAAATCGTCTTTACATCGTTGAGTCCTCTGCCAACAAAGATATAGTGAGTAATACCTCTCAAAAATATTTCAGATATATACCGAATTGCAGAGTAAGTGATAAAGCAGCAAACTCTACACAAAATGCTTACCGGTCCATGCAGTACCCACACCATGGAAATATACGTCATTCATTCTTCTTCATATAATAGTCTGCATTAATCTTATGTCGATTTCTAAAAAAAAATTCTTGGTACCTTTAGGTTTTTATGCAACTTAGGAGTGACAGCTTGCTGAAGGCTGTATCTGTCTTCTCCGGTTCCAATATTCTTACTTAACGTGAACAGAAAATCGTCTGGAGATAGCAAGGAGAAAACGAATACAGAATACTTAATCCGTCTAATTGAGTTTATGTGTATCAGACTAAAGACAATAAACTATTAGAGCAAGTCGGATTTTGCAGTGGCTATTGAGTATGTGACTATATTCAACTTAATGACCAATCACCTGAGGATACTAAAAACTTAATAAACAATGGCATAGTTGTTAAGCTAGTAAATGAGAACACTGACAACAAAATCTGATTCATTGTACTCACATTATTAACAAAGTAGTTACAAGTAAATAAATAAATAAATGCGTATCGTTTACTGACTGATAAAAGGTATTTGATTCTGATGAAACGACTAAATCGTCGAAGGGCTGATAACAAACAAATCGCCAGCATGCCAACCAATAATCCCGAATCAGGTTGTCCTCTCTCCATAATACACCGTCCTCAGTCACATGCCTCCCCACTTCTACACATTCCTAGACGCGTGCCCCTTTCATCTTCAGTTAAACATGCCTCCGAACTTCTTCTTCGTTACAACATTACTTCTGGGCATGACGGATTTCAAATCCCTTGGACGTCAATTGCATATGATTTTTGTTGCTGCCAGACAATATTCCTCAGTTTGGGACAGACTTTATTTGAGGGATTGGATATAGTCTTCATTAACTCCGCCACTCATAGGTGGCTTTCAGAGGGTGTCGATGTTGCTGTTGTTGTTGTGGTTGTTATTGTTCTCGTTGTCCTAGGCTCATCTCAAACGTGAGCTTGTTGGACTGTAAGACTATTTCGTCCTTCCCCTGCAGTCCACCATCGTCCTTTCGGGAGAAAGGGAGGCGGTTGAGGGATGATTTTATGACAGGCAGTTAAGCTGCCCAACAATGAAGGTGTACATCTTCAGACCCTTTCACAGAACAGCCTACTTGATATAATCTGTAGATATTAAGAGCAAAGTGCCGTGCATGAATATGTTATTATGGTAAAGGAAATAACATTTATTCATACTTTTTCTTTTTTTCATTTTAAATCTTTCTATTATCTGCCATGCCAATATTAAAAAAAAAAAAAAAAAAAATCACCCTCCCTGCGACAGACCTGCTCATTCATCTTAAGCTAACGTCAGGCATATTTATTTTCCTATGAGTTACTTATATAAGTCTGGAATGTTAATTCAGTTTTAACTCCATCTGGCCCTAAAATTGCCACCTCATCATGAATACTGAGGTACTACTACAGATTACTACAGGAATATCATGCTAGTCACGATGCAGTGTTATGCACAGGATGTAGAACCGTAAAACTGTCATTCAGTGTCACTGTGTTGTGTGAAATAAGTTGAAAATTTTTGGATGAAGAAGTGGGCCAAGTTAAAGAGAGAATAGTACCATTAACCTTTTCTTCGTCAGAACACCTCTAGTATTATCATTTAAATTACCCCAGATAATATTCACTTTAAACAGAGAAACATGGCAGCCTGAAAATGTTACGAGATTGCAACAGGATAAGTTCCTTTACTTAAGCAAAATCATTCACAAAAGATGAGGTGCTAAAGCCTTCATGGCATCTGTGCCTTACGATATTATTTCTGCATGTAGCTCGTTAGTGTTCACTTTCTTGTTACTTTCATAGCATAAATGTATAAATAAGTGGATATTATTTGCTGGAAATATGAAAATAAAATCGTTAAGTAGGTGCTAAAGACTTCCTATCTCAGTGAAAATAACGCCGAGGTATGCAGGAGAAATATATAAAAGTTGAAGTAATTATGATTGGCATTAAATTGATGGCTTTCTTAAGACAGATCGGACTCATCAGAGTGATTTGACTTTTTTACTGTGTGGTTATGGATTTTATTAACGGTAAATATTTATATAATGTAATATTAATTAGGGTTGACAGTTGACATATTTGAAGTAGTTCCTCCTCCCACTGATCTATTTCCAATATAGATGTCCCCTACATTAAGCCACGTTCCTCGCCTGACAGTCACCAGCTGATGAGTGCAAGTGTGCAATATAGAAAGGTATTGGGCACATGCAGTCGATGGTGGTCTGCTGGGCGAGGTTCTTCAATTTTTGTGCAAATTATGTAAATACATTATACCACCTTGCTTAAGTTATTCTAATTAGGGCCGACAGCTGACGTATATGGATATGTTCCCGACTCGTCAGGTTCCCTTTCATATACTGATGTCCCCTATATTAGGTTGTGCCTAGACTGACAGTCACCAGGTGATGAGTGGAGGTATGTAATGTAGAAAGGCATTACATATCTTCAGTCGATGGTGTTCTCTTGGTAGAGGCTTTTTACCATTAGTGTAGGTCTAGTTATTTGTCTCTTAGGATTTAGTATAGGTTAGCGATTTGTCTGTCAGGTGATTAGTTTTAGGGTCTTAGATTAGGTATTTTTCTTTATAGGTAATACAAGGTTAATACAAAAAATAAAATAAAGATAAAAATACAAAAAAATACTAAAATAATTATTATTTATATATACAGTATGTACGTGTGCATGAAAGTGTGTATGTTCATATATATATATATATATATATATATATATATATATATATATATATATATATATATATATATTTCCTTAATGACCAGGGGCTCCTGCCCCAGTGGTCGATAGGCAAAAAAAAAAAAAAAAATGGCATTGTTGTCAAAGACATACTATTTATTTCAGTGTGATATAAAATTGACATTGTTCCATCGTCAATGTTCAGCCATAAAAAGAGATGAACCCTGAAATACAATGGTAGTGCAATGGAAAGGATGTAGAACCGTACTTGCCTTTTTTTCTATGTATAATGTAGAACCGCACTGTTGTCTTTCAGAATAATGTAAAAACCATACTTTTGTCTTTTTCTGAATAACGTTCAACCGTATCGGTGGCTTTCTCTGAATGATATAAACCGTACCGGTGGCTTTTTCTGAATAATGTAGAACCGTGTAGGTGGCTTATTCTGAAAAATATTGAACCATACCCAGGTCTGTTTTTGAATAATGCAGAACCGCACCATTGTTTTTTCCGTCACTGAAGTCATGCAAAAAGCAGCTAAATGACAAAAATATGGCCCATGTTAAGGTGAAAGAATTATACTAAAAACTCGTCAATAAGATGGCGTATTTTATATGCGTGCTTCGACCTTATGCAACTATACTGCGCAAAGGAGATATATTTAGATCAAGAAAAGTTAGATACTACCCTCATAAGCATCTTCATTATGAGAGGCTTTTCCTGCTATTTCAGAGTAATTTTATTCACCCTAGGACGAGACTTTTACAACTGGATGGGTTATGTATACCCTTCATCAACTTTTTAGTATTGGAAACGAACACCTTCACGTGGTGGCACCGGTAACCCAGCCAACTCCTCTACGCGGCTATACAGACCTCCCCATCTCCTTCCCTATCCCTCAAATGGCGAATGAAAGAGTCACTAACAATGATGAGGCGTGTAGAAGTCAGTGTAAGCCTTCTCTGTTCCATTACTCTCTTCGTATTTTAAGTGGGATGAAACAGGCAGACTTGGGTCGGTGGAGTTTATTGTGAGACGAATAAAAGTTAAGAGCTTGGCGTGACCTGTATAGCCTATGGTTAGTAGCAGTTTGTGCTAGCTGCTGTCCTTCTACAGTACTTTACTCTCACTCTCCTACTCCCTATCTCCTGCCTCCGCCCTCGATCGTATTCTCGGGCCCTCTGTCCAACCCCTTCTGATGTAAAGGGAAGCTCTCCGACATTATAGACAGCTTGGAGAGGATGTGTGTGTCTGGTAAATTTCCTTTCACGTGGACTTTACCGACTATACTCCATTTTTTTTTTTATTGAGGCGAAGATGCACTTGACAGGTTGATAATGACTGGCTGTATGTATCTATCTATCTATCTATTGCCAGACGCCTCAATCCCGTTTGGGGTGGCCACAAACAAATCGCCTCCAAGTCGCCCTGTCCCCCGCCATTTCACAGCCCTGCTCCCAACTCACACCCCCATCTCTCATATACCTCTCCACCCCATCCCTCCATCTCATCCTCGGCCTCCCCCTCCCTCTTCCCCCTTCCACCTCACTCACATACACTCTCTTCGTCAGTCTTTCGCCTTCCATCCTCTCCACATGGCCAAACCACCTCAGTGTGTTCCTCATAACGCTTCCTATCACATCCACATCCACACCACAACGCTCCTTTATGTCCTCATTCGTCAGCCTGTCTCTCCACGTGACTCCACAGGCTCCTCTTAAATAACTCATTTCCACAGCTCTCACTCTTGACTTGTGTCCTTCCAACAATGTCCAAGCTTCACTTCCGTACGTTAGAGTTGGTATCACAATACTGTCATGTAGTAACTTTTTCACTTCCATGCTCACTTCCCTGTTTCTTATCACTGCTTTCAAGGAACCAGCAACCTTTGTATCATGTTCAAAAAATATTTACTAGCCCTGATTTCCCCCTCAGATATTTGTTGTCAGTTAATAATGCTAGATTATGAAGTAATGTTGCATTCAGCCAATAATCACCAATCTCTCAAGTTCATCTTCGCCTCGATAAAAAAAAAAAAAAAAAAAAAAACGGAGTATAGGGCTGGTTACTCCACGTGATTGAATACGTCATGAAATTCTTGGTCGTTTGGACTAAGAGACTAAGAGGATGCTTGAAATACATCATATGGTTAAGGATTCTTGATGGTCTGGGACAACAAGACTGTGGATAGACATTATGTGAATTGACATTCCTAGTGAGAAACTGTGTACGTCTCCAGCAGACACTACATCCTGTACATTGTGTTTATGAGATATAGGCTAATGCCTATATAATGTCTACATATCGCTCGAGCACGCGAAACTGACGTAGGCTACTATCAACAGTAAATAATGTCATAACATATTAATGCATACTATATACACATTTCAATCACCTTGTAAGCTAATTAAGTGAAATACATAATACTGTAAAAGTTACATAACTGTATGAATATTGTATAATTGCAATTACATCATGGTAATGCTATTGCATTAACATCATTTTAATGCAACTGTTACACAGGTGTGACTGTAACATAACATTGTGTTACTGCACCAGTTACATAATTGCGTTTGCCAAATTTAGTTAAATCTTGTTTATGCAACTGTTACATACTTGTGTTTGCCATAAAATTGTAGTTACATATTGCTAATGCAACTGTTACATAATTGTGCTGGCCATAAAATTGTAGTTACATAATTGTAGCAACTGTAACATAATTGTAGTAATGCTATCGTTTGTAGTTACATAATTGTAGCAACAGTAATATAACTGCAGTAATGCAAGGCAATGTAAGCGTTTGTTGTTACATAATTGTACCAACTGTAACATAATTGTAGTAATGCTATCGTTTGAAGTTACATAATTGTACCAACTGTAACATAATTGTAGTAATGCTATCGTTTGAAGTTACATAATTGTAGGAAATGTAACATAACTGCAGTAATGACTAGTGTGGTCATAGTAGCTATATAACTGACACATATGTATAAAATTAATACAATAATAACAATACAATCATATTATGAATCAGCCATATTTGATGTAATTGTTCATTTGAGACACCATAGGTGTTTTGGCTTAGTTATGTGAGACACCATAGGTGTATTAGCTTAGTTATGTGAGACAACACAGGTGTATTATTTTAGTTATGTTGCACCGTTTATTTGAGACACCATGGGTATATTGACTTAGTTATGTTAAGATGACATTATATATAATCCATATTTTGTTATTTTATATAAAATATCTTCTTCTTCTCCTTTCGACTCTCCCCTTAGGGGTCGCCACAGCAGGATCACCTGTCTCCATGTTACTCTGTCTTCTGCATCTTCTCTTACACCTACCACCCGCATGTCCTCCTTCACTACATCCACAAACCTTCTCTTTGGTCTTCCTCTCTTTCTCCTGTCTGGTAACCCCATTTCTAGCATCCTCCTCCCGACATGCTCTTATTATTGTTTGTCATTTCTCACTTCTTTGTCTCTCTTCTCGGTCCTTTCTTATTGTGATTTACTTGTTGTTGGATGAAGACTGCCGCTACGTGTAGGTGCGTGTAGAAGATTATAGAGATGTCTTGTAGACTTCTTACTTGTAGTTAATCGTAGAGCTTGTTTTTCCTCACTCGTAACTCGTTCTTCTTCCTAACTTGTAGTATTTGATTTTCCTTACTTGTTGATATTAACTTGTAGACTTGTAGAGTTGTTGATAGACGTAGTTTATCACTGCTACTGATTCTCGAAGATCGTGAAGTTGCGGTTGAGGTGGTTAGGAGCGAGTCTTGTTTGTTTGTTCAATTGCTAATTGTTGCTTGTAGAGGAGTTGTTGATTGCTTTGAGATGTTAACCGGCTTCGTTTACAGCTCGCCACTACTCTCATTGAACGTAGTGTGGTAGATATCGTAGTTTATTGTTGTAGCGGTTGTTTAAACCTGTAAGGCGTAGTTTGTTGTAGTTTACTCGTAAGGCATAGTTTGTCGTAGTTTACTCGTAAGGCATAGTTTGTCGTAGTTTACCGCTGCCACCAATCTCGATAGTGGCCACCGCTGTCACCAATCTCAATAGCGTGGTCTTAGGTACTTGTAGGGAGATAGGAAAATCGATTAAGGATCGTTAAGCTTGTGTCAATGAGGTGAGTTACAGCACTCTTTGGTTACGAAGTTTATTGAACAGTTATATTAATTTTGAGTTACGGCGTAATGGAGCGTGACCCTAGTGTCGGACCTTCTCTCTGGCCCCTCTATCCCCTTTCTCTGATCTTCGTGTTGTCTGACCTACTCTCTCCTTTCTCTCTCTAACCCCTTCTGATCTGAAGGGAATCTCTCGGACATTATATACAGCCTGGAGAGGATGTGTGTGCGGGATGTAATGTCTAGTAGGTTTCCTGTCACATGGACTAACCGATTAGGGCTGGTTACTCCACGTGTTTGAATACGTCATGAAATTCTTGGTCGTCTGGACTAAGAGGATGTTTGAAATATATAATATAGTTAAGGATTCTTGATGGTCTGGGACAAGATTGTGGATAGACATTATGTGAATTGACGTTCCTGGTGAGAAACTGTGTACGTCTCCAGCAGACACTACATCCTGGACACTGTGTTTATGAGATATATGCTAATGACCATATAATGCCTATATAATGTGTACAGCCTTTCCTGCTATTTCAGAGTAATTTTATTCACTCAAGGACGAGACTTTTACAACTAGATGGGTTATGTATACCGTTCATCAACTTTTTGGTGCTGGAGAGGAACACCTTTATGTGGTGGCAACGGTAACCCAGCCAACACCTCTACGCGGCTATACAAACCTCCCCATCTCCTTCCCTGTCCCTCAAATGGTGAATGGAAGTCTGCAGGAGAATGATAAGTGTACAGTCTACCGGAATCACATTCACATGAGCCTTGGGCGACAAAAACATCAACTCCTTCACCAGAGGAGATACAGGGTTGAATGAAATGGTCAGAGGACTGATGGGATCAAAACGGACCTCTATCTGCTAACTTCAGCTTTCCTTAACCCCTTTACAACACTGGAAGCTCTTCAGAAGCTAAATCAAATTGCTCGGAAACCCCAAGAAAAAAAGGCAAAAGGTCAGCCTTCTTATGGCGTAGAAAATGCCCATTACTTAAAAGAAAACAAGAGTGCCCAACAATTTCTACAAAACTGTAAGCCTTTCTTTAAAACACAGGACCGTATTTCAAGTGGTGTTGGAGATATCGTAACACCTCTTCCTTAGCGATTTATCTTGCACATTACAAGCAAGTATTCTTTTATAGGTTACTGATGCAAGTCATGTAGTTGTTAAAGTCATTTAAATAATGTATAAGGGAATGTTTAGACGAACTATGCAAAAAATCTCGCTATATAAGTAGTTCTATGAAGACTTGTGAATATTCTAAGTGGCACTGTAGGCTTCGTACCACCATTTATTCAGCGACTTATTCTGTGCCTTAAGTTTCAGTAACCTATGTCATTGCTGCAAAGTATGTTGGTATAAAAACTATGTAAACAGCAGAGAGAAAACTGTTCAGGTGTAATATGCAAATTAATCACAAAGGAAGAGGTGTTTGGAAGTGTCCAGTGTGTCTTAGAATACGACTCTAATACAGCCTTTACTGGTATTGTTTTTACCGACCTCCACCCGACGACGTACAGTCCACAAAAAGTATCGCACACCTGGGGTACGATGGAGGTGAAAATGACCGAGTTTTGTAGGACACACCTGCATCTATTAACCCAGTGCCTTAAAAAACACAGCACCCAAAATGTGAACTTTTGTGCCATTTCGAGTCCAAATAATTACCAAGGATAATATTTACACTTATAATCACAGGGTGCTTCATGAATCACAATGCTTCGTCCATGTTTCACAATGATACGGGAGGCAGGGTGTGAGATACTTTTTTTTTTTTTTTTCTGACTACGTTTTCTTTTCTTCCCGTTACCAAACTGACTATTAATCATCCTCTCCTCTTTTGCCATATCGGAATCGTAGGAGCCTGGGGCTAGACAACTCAGTACCATCATTTAAGGCAAGGGTGATCAGCCTCACCTCTCCCTGAGTAGCATTATTTCAGCAGTAACCCCCAAAATTCCTCAGATGGAAACCCTTACGGAACTCATCCATTATGAGCACCTTATTCCACTAGATCACCAGGCGTACACTGTTTGTATGATATCATCCAGTGTAGTAATTGGTTTCCTGGATTACTGACATTCTTTGGCATGTCACTGAGTGTAGAGTCGCTTGAAGGTTGCATTCGAGTGAGTGAATAGTGAACGCCACTACCTACCACAAACCGTATAGATAAATTTAAGGGAGACCTCTTGTACTGAAAGAGTTGAGGAAGGCTATATTTAACCACTCCAGTTCGAGGTGTCTCGCCTAAGTTGATTAAAACTGTCAGGAAGTAGCAAGAATAACATTAAAGTGGATGGAACGGTTAAAACTACAATATTTTGTAAGGAAATAAGAATTTGAAATGTCTGTTAGTCTTTATTTTTGTTGAGGGGAAAGCAGTTTGAGGCAACTGACAGCAAACCCTTTTCTGTATCCTCCTACTTTCTCTATACTCATTTCAAAGCCAAAGGTGGCTGTTGTGTATATATACGCAACGACTTATCTTGCTCTAGTGTTCCTGAACTCGATTCTTCTGAATTCTTTACACTCTGGCTTCGGCTTTCCTGTCATTCTCTGACTAAATATATCTGTGCTGTTTACTTATCCCCTAATTCTACTGACTATCAAAAATTCTTCGACTATCTTCTATGATGGAACACATTCTATCCATTTCTCCTTTCTCAGAAATCTCCATTCTAGGAGATTTCAATGTTCACCACCACCTTTGGCTCTCCTCTCCTTTCACTGATCCACCTGGTGAACAAGCCTACATCTTTTCTATCCTTAATGACCTAGAGCAGCTTGTACAGCACCCTACCCATATCCCTGACCGTCTTGGAGAGAGCTCCAACATACTTGACCTCTTCTTCACAACTAATCCTTCTGCTTACTCTGTTAATCTTTTCTCTCCATTGGGCTCCTCCGATCACAACCTCATCACCTTAACCTGTCCTATCACTCCGGTACAGCCTGTGGACCCTCCAGGGAAATGTCGTCTGTGGCATTTTGGAGCCGCGGACTGGGAGGCCCTGAGGCAGTACTTCTTTGATTTTCCGTGGAATGATTATTGTTTCCATGGCCGTGAGCCATCTGAGTGTGCCTTGCGCATTACGGAGGTTATTCTCTCGGGCATGGAAGCATACATTCCTTTCTCATATCCTTTGACTAACACAAGAAAGCCTTGGTTTAATCACGCTTGTTCTAATGCTGTCCGCAACAAGGAGAGGGCCTACAAAAGGTACCGGAGCCAACCCACCCCTGAATCACATCATCTTTACGTTTCTGCCCGGAATCATGCCAAGTCTGTTCTTCGCTCTGCTAAAAATAATTTCATCCATACTAAATGCTCTCAACTCTCCAACTCGAATTCTTCCCACTCCTTCTGGCACCTTACCAAAAACCTTTCTAACAACTTTACCTCATCATCCTTCCCTCCTCTTTTCTACTCTGATGGTTCTGTAGCTATTTCTTCTACTGATAAAGCAGATCTCTTCGCACAGACTTTCTCCTCCAATTCCACCTTAGACGATTACGGTGCTGTTCCTCCATCACTTCCCCCCTCTGACTTCCTCATGGCTAACATTAAAATTTCTTCAGCTGATGTATTTTCTGCCATCACTGGCCTCAGTACTAAGAAGGCATATGGGCCTGATGGGGTCCCTCCTGTTGTTCTCAAGAACTGTGCTTCTGTGCTTACACCCTGCCGAGGCAAACTCTTTCGCCTTTGTCTGTCAACTTGTACCTTTCCTTCTTGCTGGAAGTTTGCTCTCATTCAGCCAGTCCCAAAGAAGGGTGACCACTGCCAACCCTCCAACTATCGTCCAATTGCTTTAACGTCCTGTATTTCAAAAGATTTCGAGTCAATTCTCAATAGAAAAATTTTAAGGCATCTTTCCTATCACAACCTTCTTTCCGATCGTCAGTACGGGTTCCGTCAGGGACGCTCCACTGGCGATCTTCTCACCTACCTTTCAGACTCCTGGTCATCCTTCTTTCGGGACTTTGGCGAATGCTTTGCCATTTTACTTGACATCTCAAAGGCTTTCGATCGAGTCTGGCATAAATCTTTAATTTCCAAACTAGCCTCCTACGGTTTCTATCCTTCTATCTGTGCCTTCATCACTAGCTTCCTTTCTGGTCGTTCTATAGCCACTGTTGTAGACGGCCATCGTTCTTCTCCTAGATCTATCAACAGTGGTGTTCCTCAGGGCTCTGTCCTATCACCAACTCTCTTCCTTTTATTCATCAATGATCTTCTAAGCAGTACATCTAACCCTATCCACTCATACGCTGATGACTCCACCCTTCACCTTTCCATTCGGTTCCCGCAACGCCCATCTCAACAGTTACTTCAACAAGCAAGGGATGAGGCTATGGCACACCTAATGTCTGACTTGGCTCGTATCTCTGACTGGAGTAAAAATAATATGGTTGTTTTTAATGCATCTAAGACTCAGTTCTTACACCTATCAACCCGACAAAATCTTCCACAGGTATACCCACTAATGTTTAATAATATTCAGCTTAATCCTGCATCATCCTTGAACATGCTTGGGATTTCATTTACTCGGGGCTTATCTTGGAAAGATCATATTACAACTCTTGTAAAATCTGCTTCCAAGAGATTGGGTGTGCTAAGCCAACTCCGCTCTTTCTTTACCCCTGCACAATTGTTGACTCTATACCGGGGTTTTATCCGCCCCTGTGTGGAGTACAACTCTCATGTGTGGGGAGGCTCCCCACATACAGCTCTTCTCAATAGGGTGGAGTCAAAGCCTTTTCGTCTCATTAACTCTTCTCCTCTTACTGACTCCCTTCTACCTCTGTCTCTTCGCCGCACTGTTGCATCATTATCTCTTTTCTATCGCTACTTTAATGGTCACTGCTCCTCTGAACTGTCTGCTTGCATTCCTCCACCTCTACGACGGGCACGTAGCACCCGTCTGGCAGCAAACTCTCATCCCTGTTCTGTCTAACTCTCTAATGCAAGAGTTAACCGTTACTCCCAGTCTTTCATTTATGCAACAGGTCAACTCTGGAACTGTCTCCCTCTGTCTGTATTTCCTGCTGCCTATGATCTCCATTCTTTCAAATGCAGTGTGTCCAGGCATCTCGAAATGATCGGATCTTGAATTTGGCTCTCTATTGTATTTTGTTTTTCTCTTGGAGGGAACTGTTACTGCGGGCCCACGGCCTTTGATTCCTTCTTCCTCGCATAAAAAAAAAAAAAAAAACTTCTGGGAATAAGGGTAGAAGTAGCTTCGTTATATCAATTAGCATGATTAATGGATATTTTATTCATACTGTGGGTAGACGATTTCATTGCGTGGACACACGATTTTGGTCGGTGTCAGGGATATGACTTACTGTAACGGTTGCTGTTGTGGCCCCAGGATTGTCAAGGACGTGAACCCGGTGGTGTGCGGTCTACCATCCCCTGTCGGGGTTAAGGGAGGAGCTAAGAAACGTTTCAATAACCGGGCAGTGGAGCCAACCAATCATATCGGTGCTACTAAATAAGGTTGTGCCTTACTAGTACCCGTAGTAGAGGAAATACCTAAAATTACTGTTAATAGCATCCTGAGTCCTTCAGTGAGAGAACATAATTTATATTTCTGATGCTATCAGATTGTTTTCATCAGTCTAGGAGAGCACCCTAGGAGTAAAAGTTGATGAAGAATATATGTCCTTTCTTTTAGTTTGAAAAGTCTGGCGATGGCAGGAGTATAATACAAAAAATATCGTACTGAAAGAGCCTGCTCTCATGGGCTAAGGAGGCATTCTACATCCTTCTTTTACTTTGTACATTACATACAGCATTATCTTGTAAGTTGCTGTTTCTTTCATAGCGAGAAATGAGAATCAGTTTGCAAATGCAAATATGAACTGGTAGGAGAGAGGTGTACATGCTGGAGAGGAGCGCCTTCATGTGGTGGCATCAGTATAATGGGGCGGCTTACTACCTGGTTTTCTAAACGTTCCTTAAATACTTCCCCATCCCCAGAGCATATTATGATGGTTCCCTACAAAAGAAGGACAATATGGACAACTTAAGCTTGCAGTCCATTGCGTTTACTTTCAAGAAGCCTTGTCCTCCCCCCTCCCCCCAAAAAAAAGAAAAGCAACAAAGAAGTGTTAGCCAACCTGCTCCTTCACTGAGAATACAGCCAGCTTTCAACAGCTGTCTGAAATTGGATGCATTCAGACAAGTTGAAATTCCATTGAATTATCCCATTCAACAGAAGCCTTTTATTCTGTATTCTTTCTACCGTTATAGATTTTTTTTTTTTTTTTTTTTTTGTCATAGCAAAAATCTCCCAGGGTTGCGATTAGAAAAATCTTTAATAAACTTTTGAACACCCTAATGATATATTGTTTCGTATCGACCCACGTAAATGAAAGTGGCCCTTGTTCAATATGATCCTCCACGTTTGGCATTTTTTTAATGAATTGCACTAAAACACATTGAAACTGAGCAAAGACCGTGCAAAATAATTGATAAATAATGCACTCCAGTCATATGCCATACAAAGCCCCTGCATTAAGTGTCAACGACTGCCTAGTTGACTGGGAGAAATGCCATGATGCCGCCTTTTTATTTTCTTGTCAGGATTTTGTGTTCTATCGACACCTTTGGCAAGTCCACGGTTTACATTTACAGTGGTATTATTACAGATCCCACCTGGTGCTCATTAACAACTCAGTGCAAGATGAAACGAAAGTGAATCAAGGATTCTGCCAGAATCTTGGCCATAACTGAATGAGTGTGTGAATACTTAGCCATATTCTCGTATAGTTCATATTTTTCACACTATTCACTTTGCACTGTTTTCACAGGTATATTATTTTTCTGGGAATGAAAACACACATTTTAAAGCATGTTTGTATGACTGAGAGAGATTATTGTCCATGTCAATAAGTATTTCGCATGTTTCTGAAATCATTATCCTACCAAAATGTGCTGATTCACCATAATCGAGGAGAAAAGGTTGGTTATTCTCACACGGTCAAGTAGCACTGTACGTGTAGTATGGCACTGCCATTCTCTCTCTCTCTCTCTCTCTCTCTCTCTCTCTCTCTCTCTCTCTCTCTCTGTTCCATTGCAGTCCTGGAGAAGGTTCAATATTCGTAAAGCATGCTGTAAATGCCATTGGATTTCGCAGAAAGTTCAATAATAACATACCCATTTAAACTTTCTTTTGTAAACCCTACTGAAGAAAAACTGTAACAGTTCACTCTTATGAAGAGAGATTTAGACTAGCAAAACAATATTACGCTTTCAGTAACGTATGTCAAGTTTTGATGTGTGGCTAACCCCACTTTGAAACAAAGCTTTTAATTATGTTTATTTTGGAACTTTAATATTAACATCATGGCATGACAAGGAGGCAGTAATGTTGTTCCTAGACTGGAATGATCTGAAGCAATAGAAGAAGTATCAAGAGGGTGACACAGTAAGTCAGAAGAAGAGTAGGAGGGGGAAAGGACGAGTGACTGGTAACCCGCCATAATGCATTCAGGCAATGAAAATATTCTTCATTCTATTCTTGTCATCTCCTGGCGATTTTATTCAGGTCTATACTAACTTTTCAAACTGGAGGACTCATATATAGCCTTCTTAACCCCTTTACAACTAGGAGGTCTTTTCTAAGTTGAAATATATCGTTTGACATAAATTAGAAAATATAATATCGGACTGATACGACAAAATGTCTGTACTGAGTAGCTAGCCTTCGACCTCAGGGACCCATATTCTCCTGGTAGAGCATTGTAGGATTCCGTGTTGGAAAGCTGAAAAATCACATTCTATCACCACATTTCTTTACCTTCATATCCCTTTTCTGCTAAACATAAAAACATGCACCTTTTAGCTCATTAATCATTTCTTGTTGCTCCCTCCCATTATATATGTAAAAACTGTCATTTATAGATGCAAAAATTGTTTAATCTGTCACCGATTCTAATAAATTATTACCATATCTTAAACTGTGATTTTGAAGTCAGTAAAATTACTTGGGGAACAACCAAGAACATCATTGTATTAAAATAGCTGATTGTAACAACAGCTGGTACTACAGTAGGAACAACCTATACACTGAAATTATTACACAGCTACAGCTACAACTGTATGTCTTGATCAACACAGACAGAAAAGAGATAGAAAGACGAGCGAGCTGGGCGAAAACAATGAAAGCAAATCGGAAACTGATCATCTGGCTGTGGCTGGCAGGTCAGTCGGCGAGAGATATTACCCTCGAGACAGGGTCCAGCCTCTCTACCGTCTACCGCTGGATCCGACGCTGGCAGAGGGAAGGAACTTTGGCCCTGAATCCTTATTACAGTCGTCAAGCCTCTCCAGTTATGTCGTGGGATAGGAGCACACCTACAGCATTCAGTGACGTTCAGCCCCATTATAAACAAGGAGCTGCAGAGGCGGTTTGTAGTTCGGGAAATTTTCATTTTTGATCCAGACTTCAGTTTTGATCGAGACTCTCCATTTGTGATCTTACTGTTGGTTCAGTCACTGACAGACTGAATGAAAACTGACCCAAATGAATTACTCTACATGCGTCCTAGGGAGTTTGAACACCAGCGGCTTCCAATCGCCACTGCAACTATCAAATTTCTCAAAGTGTTGCCCCGAGCAGCAGCACATCATCAGCTTAAGATATTTTTCAGCCCAAACTTTCACAAGGAGTGTGGCAGACATATCATACCTCATGAAGTATGCCCTGTCAATCAAGCTGTTATATTTAACGCTAGGTCAGTCAATGGTATGTTTGGAACACAGGCTCTGATTCCCTATCCCAATCAAGCTTTTCCAATCGTGTCCCACGAGAGCAGTATATCTATGGCTGTCGGTATTCACTACAGCCACGAGTCTCTCCAAATGTATATTGAAATAGCAACACATGAAGGGCCTCCATTGCCATGCACCCTAAACTAGGAGGTATTCAGCCGTTTTATACTGCTGGTAGTCCCCATTTATGCCTCAGCACATATTCAACTAGCCACAATAGAAATGGCAATCTAATCAACAAGTGCTTCCTTCAGTTTATATTTTTTTGTGCAGTGTTTAAAACTAAGAATGTTTCATCCCATCGTGTGTTTAACGTTATATGGTTATACATTCGTCATGTACGAGTATAAGATTTTGTATCATGCTAACGTAAGAAAACAAACGTACAGTCAAAAAATGGGTAATGAGCATATTTAATAGTCCATTAAAGGCTATCTCACGTCTTCTTATGACAGTAATACATTTTGTTATGTACAGCTCCGTCACTAATAGAAAAAAAATGATGACCTCTTAAATATGCGATATTCTTCATAATATACAGTGATTTAAACAACAGGGCCAAATGAAATGCATAGAAAAACAATTAGCGCAATAAAGCAATTTTATTTTCTTGTTCAGTTTCATGTATTCAGTGGTGTGACCAGAGCTCCTAGAATATCCTTGGCCACTTCAGTGGTCACCCAAGATTTCTAGGAGAAAACCTATGATACGCCCTGAAGAACTCTGCTTGGTCCACCCCATAATTATCCTTGACCATCTCAGAGCAACCATATTTAAAAATTACAAGCTACGCCCCTTCCCATAGTTGATTAAGAATTTTAGTTTAATATGTTATTAAAGATCAGAATTTTTACTCTTTACCTTTGCGATCAATATACAATTTGTTTGATGTGTTATGCTTTTTGTGAGATGCCTGTACACAATAGGAAGCAGAGCTATGAATAGTAGACTTAACCTGAAGTCATCTAATCACCTCACTATGGGCAATTCTTCAGAAAGTGCAGAAAATTGCTTGTTTTCAAACCTAAGTATCTCAGATACTGTATCACTTAGAGAAACGAATTAACGACCTTGTTACTCATCAACTCATCCTCTGGTAAATGAAAGTATTTCCAGGTCTCTAGATTGTTTCGTTGATGGGTAATGACGTGGGGAAGATCATTAATTTTTGCCGCGTGAGCAGCGCGAGAGCAGGATGTGTTCGTGCGACTGCCTCTGGCACCGACTGTGCCTCTGCTCTCAACGTGAAAACTTGCCCCACTATTAGATAAATTAGACACTGTTTCATCCAGGGCATACCTTATGGCAATATTACTGAGCCCTTTTCCAGTATCCTTGGAAAGAGGCTTGGCAAGGGTGTAATTGACTACAGGCGGTGTGGATAGAATCAGACAAAATGGAACCTGAAGAAACATTGTACACCTAGCAAAAGCATGGGACAGACTGACTCTCGCCTGTGCGGTATAGGACTCCCTCCCTACGTTCTGATGGCAAGATGAAATGGCGGATGGTTCAAACAGTGGCGGGAAGACACTTGCGTGTATTGCTGCTGCCTAGTGGCCCCATAACAGCCCAATTATGATGTGTATACACGTTACCCGGCTGATGGGGGTTCAAAGTCTTCAAAACTGTTCTTGAAGCAGCAGTATACTCGCAAAAACATTTATCTATGATCTTAGTTCTTATCTGACTTCTGACATTTTCGTAAAAAGTTTGGCTATTTTTTCAAATGTAAAGCCATTTTCAGTATCTCCACATTGAGAAACACTGCCTTATAAAAGGTAATGTATGTGCAAAAAGTATATATGTATATAATACTTATGTAGTAGCTGTGGTATGACTTCTAAGCACCTAATTCATATGAAATGCCGATAGATATGAACTAGAAACCTGACTATTATCTCCATAAAACTGCAATTACTGTTAGTCTATTACAATACCGCTTATGTATAACTAGATGTCTATGTCTTGAGAGAGAGAGAGATATTGTTACGTCCCCATCCCACACAGCCACAGGCTCCAACAGCAGTAGTTCAGCACACGGAGGATGTTGCCCAGTGAGTTGTTCCTCCTATGGTCAGCCTTTAGGCGTTCAGTACACAAGATCAGCTGAGGCATTGTAAATAAACACTGGCTTCTTAAGTTCTCTGTCTTTATTTTTCAAGTAGTTACACTTAGTGGTTCCCAGCTTCACTTCACTGTTGTCACAAGCACTGGAGCTGTACAAACTTCACTAACTGCAGTCACACTTAATGCTTGACAGCAACACTTCACTATTTTCACAAGTACCGATGGTACACAAACTTCACTGCAATAACATTGCACTACACTCAAACTGAACTGCAAACTGACAACTTGCTCTAGTCTCTTCCCCATCCTTATATAACCTTACATTACTCGAGAAACTTCTACCACAAACTCGATGGGGCAACAGCTAACAGTTACTAACAAGGAGACATCAACGCATACCAGTCTTCTTACATTACATAACACTGTAAATTATTTAGAGTACAAACTTAAATTACATAATTTTACATGCAATCACTTAAATAAAACATTACAATAAAGAGCACAAAATTTAATGCATAACTTACAAAACAACTACACTCACAAACAGCAAGCAAACTGGCAACTCTGATTCCTACTGGAACCTACGGTAAACATCGGGAAACGCCGAGAAACATCTCGACTACCAAATTGACAAATCCCATTCCTTCTACCCCCTCCCTAGTCTTTTGTCGTCCTGACAAAACTACACAATATATACAAACATAAACCTTACTCCTACAGAAACATCTAACTATACACAAAATAATCCTTCAACTTATCAGGTCTTCTCTTATTCAGCTTCCGATGACGTCCTTGCTCCTCCACGCAGTCCATTCCTCCAGGAAGGTCTTGGTCCTCTTCCTGATTCACTTCTTCTCTTGGAAAACTGTCACCATCCTCTTGCTCTCTAGTTCCTTGGTCCTCCTCAACATCTTGACTGCAGGATAGCGCAATTCCTCGGAGATGTCCCAGCTGTACTGTCCTGGCACATGGTACTGCCACAGACGGTTCACATGTACCACCTTTGAGCGAGACTTCCTGCCTCCCTAAATCCCATACATTACGTCTGATTGGCGGTCCAACACAGTGTAAGGCCCATCCCATGGGCTCTGCAGCTTCGGGACTGTCCCTTCTTTCGCTGAGGATTGTATATCCAAGCTTGGTCACCATCCTTGAAGCTCACCTCACTTGCCTTGACATCATACCTGCATTTCATCACCTCTCCTGAAAACTTGAGGGCTCCTTGCACTTGATAATGTACCTCAGCTAGCCTGTCCTGAAGGTGCTTCGCATACTGTACCTGGAGGTATCTGTAGGCAGCTCTTCACCAGGAGGTCTTCCCAGTAACAAGTCAACAGGTAAGCGTAACTCGTGGCCCAACACCAGTTTTTCAGCGGTGTAGCCAGTAGACTCATGGAATGCAGACTGGTATCCCATCAGCAACGCAGGTAATTTCTGGTCCCATTCTATTTGTCCACCTACACAGTACTCGGCCAGTTCTTGTCCTAGGGTCCAGTTGAATTTCTCCACCATCCCATCTGACTGTGGCCTTGGTGGGGTCGTCCTGGTTTTCTTGATCCCCAATAACTTGCAGCACTCACGGAACACAGCAGACTCGAAGTTTCTTCCCAGGTCTGAATGTAGCTCTTGTGGCATCCCAAAACGACAGGAAAACTGGTCAACCAACATCTGAGCAACAGTAGCAGCCTCTTGATCGGGGATGGCATAGGCTTATGGCCACTTTGTGAAGCAGTCCATAGCTACACATATATACCAGATTCCTCTCTCAGTGAATGGCAAAGGTCCAGCAGTGTCCACTGTGACTATTTCCATTGGTGCTCCCACTTGGTACAACTAAAGAGGGGCGCAACCACGTGTCTTGGGTCCCTTCTTGGTACAACACACATCACAGGACCAACACCACTTTTCAACATCCTGATGCAAGTAATCCAGTAGAACCTCTGTTGCAGCTGGCTTATTTTTTTTATTTTTTTTTTTTTAACTCCCAGGTCCCCACTAGTGATCTGGTTATGGGACTCATCCAAGATCTCAGACCTCATCTTCTTCAGAGCACCAGTTGCCAATACTTGCTGAGGCCTTTGGGTGTCTCCCACTGATGCTCCAGTAGTTCGTTTTTCAAATGTGGAAGGTTGCACTGACTCCAGTAGCTTTTGGTTGCAGGGCTTAACCTGGAAATTTCTTCCCAAGGTGGATGCACTGTACTCTGCTGCAGCCACTCCATCACTGATTGTAAATCTGCATCCTCCATCTGCATCTTCTTCACGTCTTCTGCATCTGGCACTGGTCCTGTCAAACCCGTATGGTGGCATTTCTTGCCAAGATTCCCATTCTATTACACTCCTTGTTGTTTGTTCTTCTGTCTTCTACGCACACCATTAATCCAGGTTCTCTGGATTTCTTCAGTGGTCGGGCTTCTTGGGGGAAAATTGGCTGGTTTGTTGCCTCTAATCACCAGTCTTCACAAATTTACCTTTCACCTTTCTCATTTTGGACACTCATAGCTGCAGTGTCCCACCTCACCACATGTTCAATACCCATTTGTTGCAATCTGAGATTTCCTCGCACTGTTCCGTTCTTGCTCCTTCTTCTGTTTGTAACAATCCACCGTCTTGTGTTCCAACTTCCCACAGAACCAGCAACCTCCTCTGATCTTCTGTCGCCTCTTCCACTTGTCTCAATCCATTTTTCTTTGTCCTGGTTTTTCACAGTACCAGCAACTTCCTTCGATTTTTTCTATTTCACATATCTGCCCCTTTCTTGCCTTGAATCCTGCACTACAACCTGTCTGAGAAGTGGACATACTGGACCTGACGTAGGACTCAAACTCTACAGCCCTAGCTAGTGCCTCTTTCATGCTTCTCGGTTGTGCCTGCATCACTTGCACTTTCAACTCTGCGCTGTCAAGAGCATCAATGAATTGGTTCCTCAGAAGAACAGCCAACAGGTTAAGTGCAGCTCCAGGGTATGCCTTATATGCCATACTCTCCAGGTCATGAGCAAGCTGCTGTGGGGATTCTCCTCAAGCCCGATCACGGCTCCGGAATCTTCCTCTGTAAACAGTCTGCTACATGGTTCTATATCTGCACTCCAGCACTTCTACTAGGGACTGATAACTGTTCCTCTCCATCACTGACATCTGGCCCAGAATTTCCATTGCAGCACCTTTAAGGCTAGTAGCAAGCTGCACTGCCCTCTGCCTATCATCCCAACCAATTTGATCACCAAGTAACTCAAACTGTGCACGATAAGCTTCCCAAGATACTCTACTGTCAAATTCCTGAGGTTTCTTTTTAATTGGACCCCGATTATAGTCATGCACTTCAATGGTTTGGGACCTAAAAACAGGGGCATCATAATTAAGTCCAGGACTTAAATCTACATTCTGATTATTCAACCCTGTAATGCTATCTTTAGATGCTTGGGATCCGTCAAGGTTCACCATACACTGTCCATTCTTTTTATATGCCCCCTGTACTTTAGCTTGAGGCTCAGCAGTGCAATATTTCTCTACAGACACAATTTTCTCACTAATTATGTTTACATGGTCGACTTCATGCTTCAACTGGCATCTGCATGCTGTCTGCACTGCATCATAATTCTTTCACTAATTGTCTTCAACTGGTCGTCTACATGCTTCAGATGGTCGTTACATGCTGTCTGCAATCCATCATATTATTGCTTACCTCATAATTCTGCTGTTGTAGCTTGGCATCTACTTCCTTGTTAAGCTGTTTCTGTTCTTCCTTCATTTCCCCCATGAATGCATGTAGCTGTCCTGGCACCCTCAGTTGTACTTCCCTCTGATGTTCCTGTAATGGCTCCTGAAGCTGTTCATATCATTCTTTCTGTTCTTCGTTCTGTGCCTGCAATTGTTCTTTGATTTCGATCCTGAGCTCTTTCTGTTCTTCATTTTGGGCCTGTAATTGTTCTTTGAGTTCTTTCTTCTGTGCCTGTAATTGTTCTTTGAGTTCTTTCTTCTGTGCCTGTAATTGTTCTTTGAGTTCTTTCTGTCCTTCATTCTGTGCCTGTAATTGTTCTTTGAAGTCTTTCTGTCCTTCATTCTGTGCCTGTAATTGTTCTTTGAAGTCTTTCTGTCCTTCATTCTGTGCCTGTAATTGTTCTTTGAGTTCTTTCTGTCCTTCATTCTGTGTCTGTAATTATTCTTTGAGCTCTTTCTGTTGTCCTTCACAATTGCCGCCAGGGACATTTCCTCCTCTGCCCAGCTCGAAACCTTGTCTGCATACCTTCCGCTTCCATGTCGAAGGTTAGCCTGACTGCAGCTTTTAATAATCTCACTCCTGACACCAGTGTTACATCCCTGTCCCACACTGCCACAGGCTCAAACAGCAATAGTTCAGTACAGGAAGGACGTTGCCCAGTGAGATGTTTTTCCTACGCGAAGCCTTTAGGTGTACAGTACACAAGATCAGCTGAGGCGTTGTAAATAAACACTGCCTTTTAAGTTCACTGTCTTTATTTTCCAAGTAGTTACACTTAGTGCTTTCCGACTTCACTGTTTTCACAAGCAATGGAGCTATACAAACTTTACTAACTCCAATCACACTTACTGCTTCACAACAACACTGTTTTCACAAGTACCGATGATACATAAACTTCACCGCACTGACACTGCACTACACTCAAACTGAACTGAAAACTGACTGAACTTGCTCTAGTCTCTTCCCCATCCTTATATGTAGCCTTACCTAACTCGATAAATTTCTAGCACAAACTCGATGGGGCAACAGCTAAAAGTTACCAACTAGGAGATATCAAAACATGCCAGTGACTTCTTACATTATATAACACTGTAAATTATTTAGCATACAAACTTAAATTACATAATTTAACAAGCAGTCACATAAATAAAACATTATAAAAAAATGAGTACAAAATTTAATGCATAACTTATGAAACAACTACGCTCATAAACAGCAGGCAAACTGCCAACTCTGACTCATACCAGAACTTAGAGTAAACATCGGGAAACGTCGAAAAACATATCGAGTTCCTAACTGGCGAATCCACTTCTTCTTAACAATATATTGATGGACAGACACAAAGAAAGTTTATTTTTTAATTTTATTATAATTTTTTATGTGTCCGACTCTGGGCATAGGCTTCACAGCCTGCTATCAAGGCCCAGTAGTCCTCCTACATACCATACACGTCTGCATGCTGGATAACGATTAAATTTAAAGAGGTTTTTGCTGAAATGTTATTTTGTATATGCATTACTATTGTATAATATATATACTGTATGTTACAACACAAAAATACTTAGAAAATCTTCTTCCCCCTGTGCATTTTTATAATCGGTTTCTAACATTTGTGATGACAGTCTCTGGATAACATAACTATGACTCTTTTCTATCCCCAGTACCGATTGGCCTCAATATCCGGCGACCCTACTGGCATTTCATGCTGAAAATGAAAAAAGGAGCTCATTGCTGTT